>NC_089755.1:10358466-10398466 GCF_040412425.1 Macrobrachium rosenbergii
TCTTGGCACCTCAAAAGGTCCAGTCCTAAGAATAGATATATATACCTTGAACTTTGTCATTATGAGAAGGATTTCTGATCCTTAACCATTTCAAAATGCTGAACACTTTTTAGTCAGGGTCTCTGGATCACATTTCTCATCTAGCTCTTGCCAATTCTGATTCTCCCTTTTCTACTACACTGCCACCCCCCATCTTACACACTCACCTACCCACATTATCTGTGTGTCGGGTTCCTAAGATTCTTGCTTAGTTGAAGCAAGGCCACCGAGTCTGGAGGCCTATTCACCCTCCGGCCGTGTGTCCTAAATAGGCTGACCTGGCCATCAAACACTGGGTGGGCTGGTGACATTGTAAGTCTGTGAGGAACTCATTACCTGAAGGTTTTATATGTCACTGAAAATACCCATCATACATACATATATATTAACATATTATATTATGTATATATTATAACATATGTATAATATATGTATAATGTTTTTGCATGTATGCATGTATGAATATGCTATACGGTATAAGAGTGAGAAATACTGTACAAAGAGAGAGAGCAAGGGCATATATTCTGCAAATTAATTTTAAGGAAATAAAAGAAACTACATTTAACTAGCTAATCATTCCCCCCACCCCAGAGGTAGCTAGCATGGCGCGGTTTTACTTTTTATACCTCAGTTCCCCTCTAGGCCTAGTCTGCAGTGAATGCAGTATATAATATATATTATATGGCTCATATATATATATATATTATATATATATATATATATATATAAATTGTATGTGTGCATGGCCTGACCTCTTACAAAAAATGTATACATACACACACATATATACTAAAACATGCAATAAAATAATTATGCGCAGTACTTTGCTAAAAAGTCTGCAGTTTTCTCTTCTTTTCTTTAGACACTTGTGTTTTCTGTGCTTGAATAGAGTCATTTTCCTTCTGACAATAGTTATTTAAGAGAGAATTCGTTGATGCCAGACAATCATTTTTTTCTATTTTCTCTAGTGGATGACCATTCTCACATTCTTCCAAATGGAAATGAATCATCTTCCTTTAGAATATCGAGAGTGATATTCATAACAAGCTGCCTCTGGTTTCTTGAAGATTTGAACGAGTCATTCTGAATGAGTTTATTTACAATGATATAGTTGTATCTCACTATATTTATTGTTGCGCTGTCAGGGAAAAACAAGGACCCTCTGCTGACACCCTTTGTATAATCTAAATTCAATCCTGGTCTTCCTCTTCGTTGGTAAAGACAAGCTCTTGTTAAGATCTCTAGGCATGATTTGCATTTCATTTTTCTATTTACACTGTAACAACAGTAACCTGCTAAATAAAGTTATAACAGGAAGAACACCATTACATCCTCCTTCTATATCATGTTGTGTTACCTTAATATCAATATCAGAAGATTCATCTATTTCAGAGTTATTCATGTTTGCCCAATTTATCTCAATAAAATTTTTTTAGTGTGATACCTTTTCCCTAGAAGGGTAAAACCATTTCATTAATGATATTTTTCTAATTTTCTTCTCGCATTCAAACATTTGCCTAACTGATATGTTATAATTTCCCTTACAAGTTGTCGATATTCCCCCAAATCTGGACTCCAAATGATCTGTTTGAAATTTTCCTGGAAGAATATAATTCAGATTAAGCTCATCTTTGCAATATTTGGTTAATTCAATAATTGCATACGTTGTGTGCTTTAACGATGTGAATGTTTCCCTTGTTAATTTTCTCACCTGGAATTTTCTCCCAATTATCTAACCAGTCTAGAAATCTTAACAGAAAATTATTTTCTATCATTTTCATCACACGTAATACATACAGTATTCATTATTAATTCTTTTCCTTTGAATATTGACTTCACATTAACTATTGACCACCAAATCCAAAATATCTCTATAAAATTTGCTGTATCATTGTAATTAGGCAATTTTTCTCTTTTTCCAATATTTCATTGCTTGAATAATATATTCATTAAAAATTTTAGGACTAAATTCACGTTCTGTTTTTCAAATGACGATGGCCGCAATGCTTTTATTGTTAACTTATAAGACTGTCTTAACAATAATTCTGACTCTACTAAATGCAAATCCTCTAATTAATTCCAGGGAGCAAAGGATACATTTGGTTCAGTACAAATTTCGTTGAATGGAAATTTTGGAAATACCATTGTTTTGGATTCATCTTTGAGACCCAACCAGTTATTTCTGACACACTTCAGTATGTGTACAGTATCAAACAAGAAAAACAAAGGTCTGCATTTTGCAGCTGGATGGGGATAGGTAATTGACAGCTTTGGTGGGGTTGCAAAATGTGACATCGGCTTTTCCATTTATCGCATTATTATCGGTAATGACACTGATTACTTTAAATCCAATTTTTTCCAACCTTAGTATTACTTTTTTATAACATTGAATAGCGTTTCTGCTTTTATAGTTTTACCGGAATAATATGTATACATCTCCAAATTTTGATAGAACAGCACCTATCATGAAAGCATATGCAGTGGTTGCTGCTTCATTACTGTTAAATGCAGATCCTATTACAGCACCTCCCTTATAATCAAAAAAGGTTTTAAATGTATCTCGTCAATCATTAATGTTACTGTTTTGTCTATGGGTTGTAAATGATTTTGATTTTTGCCTGATATACGAAAGAAAATGATCATCATATATAAAACTCTCATTTCTGGACTAAGTTGCTTAGATATAAAAACCCGCCTGATCGTTGACATACTGGGAAAATTAACCATCTTCTATCCCTAAAGAATCTGTAACCTCCAGGTGAAATATTGCATAGCAAAGATGAAGAAACAAAAAGATCTGTGGAATACTGAATGCTCTTTTGAGTCATCAAGTTTAGTTGCTCAAAGATAAATTTCAAAGTCACTGAATGCTTGAATGGTTTGTCTATTATAGTGATTAGAAAGTTAAAATTAATTGAATAACAGCAACTGGGTTTATGGAAGAGCTACTTTGTCTGTCATACTTTCTCATCTCTTGTAACATGACTTCAATGGTATTTGTATCTTGCACACGAGAAGGAATGATATAGTCAGTAAGCAACTCACGTACGGGCAATTATCGATATACGCCTGGGACAGATTTATCAGGATGTATCAGTACAGACATCATCATATTAGGAGAAGGTGAAAGCGATATGTGACTAATCAAGAGATAAGGTTCTTTGTCCCGTATGTTCCAGACTTATCCAGCTTAAGTTTCAAGAAAGTTCTTGCAAATCCCTGGATCCAATTTGCGGTTTCGTATTTTACCATCCGATGTACTTGCTTTCAATTGCTACTTTGATTGCGGTTTCTTCTATTCTTCGTCTTTTAGAATCAAGGTGACTCTTCGATGTTCAGTTTTGTTCAAATATTGAGGATAGTTTGGAAACACTGTGGGAACAGCATTTTCTTTAATATATGGATGCTTTAATTTTGCAGTTATTTTCCTTCCAGTTTGTACATCCACAATAGAAGTTTCCCTCACAATATCATCAGGATGAAAATGCTGTTCACAAACCTGCAAGTGCAATGATATGCGACAGTCAGAAACGTATCAAATATTTCATTGAAAAATAAATTTTTTTTTCTAAGACCATCTATTTTACCGAAGGAAACCGTCATATATTCCAAAAACTGTAAAAAATAATACCATCACTACTAAAAACTGAAATAAAGTTTTATGCTGCCTGATTACCCATACACTGCAATTAACTGTACTTGTATAGCAACATATTTTTGCGATTTAAGTACACATTGCCAATAAAATTAGTATAATCTGACAAGTAATATCATTGATATATACCATATATACACATATGTAATGTATATATACATATATCCACAGTATATAGAAACAATATATATATTTATATATAAATATATATATATATATATATATATATATATATATATATATATATATACAATCACCTAAAACTAGTAAAAGTGTCTGTCTTTCATATAAATAGTATATAAGTGCTTGTATCCATATTTATATATATATGATATATTGTATATCTATTGTTACATATATAAACCTATATATATATATATATATATATTGATTAAACTTACCATATATATATATATATATATATATATATATTTATAATATATATATATATATGAAATTGACAGATGGTTTTTATCCTTATGAGATCATAAACGGAGAGAGAGAGATGAGAGAGTTAAGAGAGATGCTTAAGAAATGGTCAGCATAATTGATGATTCTCCGTAGGAACGAAAAATTTTCTCTCTTGATGTTCCTAGCCATTTCTCTTTCAAGTTTTCATTTTCAGGAAAACCTGAAAATATTAACTTTCAGTCCGTTGTCGTAATTTCCCTTTAACATTTAGGTACGCAGCCAAACTTGTAAGGCATCTTCTTCCAGGAGCAAGCACGTGTGGTATTGTAAATTTTAAACTCTGTTAGTCTTTTTTCTTCTTTAAATTTATTTTTCAAATTCAATAATTGTTCCATCACATTAACTCATATAGAGCCACTTAAAATGCAATGTATTAAATGTATTATCCTAAATTTCATTAACTGGTTTGACTTGCAGCGTGACCTTTCGATCAGTGACCCGGAAGGACTAAACAAATCTCAGCACGGTCAAATAAACATACGAAACATATAAAAAAGGGATTTAAATGCCAAGAAATGGCCTTGTACTCTCAAAAGCCTTAAAGGCCCCAGGTCTGTGATGTTCAAAAATTCCAAATGGAATTTATCTTATAAAATGGATCTTCTTCTTTAAACCACTAAATTGTTTATGTCACTGAAAATTCAGGTCTGGCTTTGAATCTTTCAAATTAACATTTAAATGTGTTATCTTCTAACAGTGTAAAGTATCAAAAAACTTTTCCACAGCTCTAACTTTCTCAAGCACCTTGAATCAATTCTTAATATCGAGACCACCAGTGTAGTAGCTTTACAAGACAATATCCACTGGTGGATATCGTATTATGTCGATCAATCATATCCTCTGTAAGAGTTGGAGTTGGAAATCTATTCCTATTACCCCTGATACCCCAGAGGCCTTTTTAGCTAATGGCTTCTTTTAATGCTTCTATTCATCTATTTTCCATCCATTGTTGATGCTGGCACAATAACAGCTTCCCTTCTTTGTTATAATGGATATTCTTTTGGGCTGTCTGCATTTTCATCCTTGACGTATTTCAGTACAATCTCTTTTCTAACTATGACCAATGATCCAGCTGCAACTTCTTGCCATCCTCCCTTGTCACCCTCAATCTTTAGTCAATCATCGGAAATTTTCAAATAAAGCTTTTAGACCAGTAGGAAAGAATAGTAAGACTGCAAAGTCAAAAAACTGTACCAGAATCGTAGCAAGCTTTGGCGGTTAATCATTCTCATATGACTCCGCTGAACGATAATTGTTGTAGAAGACAACCAACGGATTAGGAATCTTACAGAGACATTTCCTTCCTACCCAGCCATCAGAAACAGCAACGTAGCCAGGATGTAAGGGCAGGCTTGCAGACACCTGCTTCTGTTAGTGGCTTCTGTGAAAGAAATAACATATGATTAGATATTAAATACTGTCAAAATACACGTATAGGTAATACTGCCCTAAAATGGAAGACTGCAGTATCTGCAAAAGTACATAGCCACTGCTGATTTGCAGATATTGCAAATGCGACCCCTAAATACTCGTGAAAGCATTGAAGAATCATTTTAAATTGCAGTAACTTTATGTATAATGTTTCATTGCCCAATAGGTGGTATATCTCAATTTCGAAAAATTTTACAGATACTGCAGTTTTTCTATTTTAGGCAGTATTTTTCTCCTTCAGTATATACATAAAGAAAATCTTAAAATTTTGCAAAGTAATTCATATCCAGCTACACAAACATGGTCGCTTAGTGTGGTACCTGTTGTGGACTTTTGAACTCTTCAAACCAACAGAAACCTAATTTGAAATGCGAGCGACTTAAGTACTCTGCAATTACCCTTAAAATAACATTACGCAGGATAAATATTAATAACAGAATTTTTCATGCACAAAGGATTATGCCCGCTAATCATGTAATTTTACACAATCGCCTATATGCAGCGTGACTAATATTGATCACCTGGCCGTTTAGTCCGCCTGCATTAGCTTTATAATTTGCTTTCATTTATTCATAGTAATTCGATACTCTGTCATATATTTGTGGTCAGGCTTTTGTTTAGAAATGCTGTCACACAGATATAACTGTAAATTTATATGCTGCTATTATATATATATATATATATATATATATATATATATATATATATATATATATATATATATATATATATATATATATATATATATATATATATATATATATATATATGGATGTATGAGACAGCTACTGAAAGTCTGTGTCTGTAGTCATCAGGGCGTCAGTTATAGGACGGGATGCAGATTGAATGATCAAATAAACATAACAGACACCTTACAAGTCTCGAACTGTCGACCTACCCGCCCAGTTCTCCTCGCTGCTGGGAGAATGTGAGCTGCGGATATGGTACAATACATGTACACATTCGTTACTGGGGTCTAAGCGATGTCAGGCAGAAAGCAGCCGATCGAGGCTATAAATGCCCACCCCACCGCCAAATCAAAGTCCTTCAAAAGAAGGCATCGTGCTTACCCCATATAAAAATGGGAAAAAAGCACGTTAAAACGAAGAAAAGAAAAAACTCTGCAATCTGCAAAACGCAGATTGATATGAGAAACTGAAGTAATAGCCTCAGCCCAACACGACGGCGAGCTTACGACTTTAGAGTCAATTTTCATTAAAGCAATTTATTGTTCCCTCGTCAAATGCCCAGACGTCTTCCACACCTTTGCTTATTTTGTAATTTCTCTGCTGTTCTGTTTACTTTCGACCAGTTTTAACTTTTCATGTTTAGTCACTTTTTAGCCATGTACTGGGTAGGTTTGTTTTAAGGTATCTTAAAAAATGTATTTTTATTTTTTTTTATTTTTATCTTTATAATTTTATGTAGTGACGTCCTTTTTTATTAAACAAAATGATGTGTGTCATTGCAGCCTTGAAAATGCAATGGATTATTGCAAACCTTCGTCGGCCACAATAAAAGCTGTTGTTTGTTCGTGTGCCTCTCCATCTGCCCTTGGTCTCTGTATATATATATATATATATATATATATATATATATCTCATATATATAGGGCAGCCGATCATATACCCACAACATAAAATATGTCATATAAATATATATATAAAAGGGAAAAAGATATAAGATATATATATATATATATATATATATATATATATATATATATATATATATATATATATATATATTCATAAAAGACAGCAAAATGTATGAATTTTATGCCTTTCTACAAGTTTTTTGGATGGCAACTCTACAATTTTGTCATGCAACCCACATAGCAAGGCATAAAACTGACATATTTTGTTACTCATGTGAGAGAATATCAGTATAAAGGGGATTCACAACATATTTACTTGAGAAGGGAATAATTTAGTGTCAGTAGCAAACAAGGATACATATTTGTGACATCATTCTGAGGTGATCCTGACGAAACAACGTAACTTAGAGAAGCAAAGACGACCTATTGTGTACCTATTGTATAACTTTTGATGAGAGAGAACCATTCTGCCCTAAAATGGCAGACTGCAGTATCTGCAAAAGTACGAAACTGAGAAAAATGGTAGATATGCCCTTGCCTTCTTACCGATTTTGCAGATATTGCAAATGGGACCCCCTGAATAATCGTGGAAAGCATTGGAGAATCATTCTGAAACGGCCTTAACTTGTGTATTATTGTTTCACGAGCCTAATAGGTGGCATATCTCAGTTTCAAAAATTTTGCAGATATTGCAGTTTTCCATTTTAGGGTAGCATTGGTCAAGAAGTGTCGAGAGCCAAAAATTTTCCGCTTGTTGCAAAGTAAATTTGGCAAAATAAATAATGCATATTCTTAAACTGATCGCAGGGTCAAAGTTCATGATACTCGACAGCCTCTTTAATCATGCAAAAGGCAAGTGGGAACCAGCATCTTATGTCTGGCCTCTGCCTGGCCAGCAGTGCCTCATTAATGTATTCGAATCATAAATACAATAAACCCGCCGGGTAACGCAACCCAAATTCGCACAGCCTGCGATGCTTCATTTATTCCATTTACAAGGCAAAAAGCACGAGTAACACGAGCACTTTCGACGGAACGAGTACTTTCAACTTAGTGTTCCTTCCGCAGTGCCATGGCAAATACCGAGAAGTAAATTATCAGAGAATGGAACAAATACTTAATATATTTGTAATGCTGTTTATGTTTTGTTAACAGGCATTAATAATCATGTTCAGTTCACAGCAATATATGTAGGCAAAGTAAACTGTAATAAAACATTCACACATTAAGCTAATTACTACCTGCTTTTTTTAACATGTAATGGGGTTGAGTAGAAATAAATGTGTTACTTTTAATTACATGAGTGTCAGTGGTTCCTGTGGGCACCAGAGGAGTTAGAAGACCTAGACCTACTTGGATGAGAAGTATGAGATGATAGGCTGGAGATGAGTGGAGATTTGTAAAAGTGAAAGCACAGGCAAGATATGCTAGGCAGAATTTCTCAGCTTGCCCTTTTCATAGTACCGGATGCAATGATGATGATGAGTGATTAATGGTGGAAGAATGGAAGCTACTAAATGCTGGGTACCTGCAAAGGATCCAAAAACATAGGTATCCAAGGAGGCAAAATTTGGGATACATTGCGTGGCTGTTGAGCTAATTACTATTTATGGAAGTGATCAAAACAAAACTGTTTTATTACTGTTCAGTCATGTGGAGAGATTAAATAACAAAATGTTGGGTAAAGTCTGTACAGTTTCAAAGTTTTATTGGTCAGAGGAAGGGGTCTGAAAAGGTTTTGGGTGGATGGAGAGGCAGAGGTACTAGAATGAGGGGGCCTTAGAATGCCTGTAAGATACGGTAGTGCTGTGTGTGTCTGTAAGAAGGGATCGATGTACTGCTGATACGAAGCAAATGAAGTTGTGTTTTTCTGCACAGTGTCTCACTCTTGATTTCCCCATAAGGGGTAGTGCCATCAGTGCAACTCATGTGATGCACTGTAGGCATTACTTAAGGTTCTTTGCTACATTCCTGCGACCCTAGCTGCAACCTCTTTCATTCCCTTTTTCTGTATCTCTGTTCATATTCTCTTCTTCCATCTGACTTTCCACCTTCTCTAACAATTGATTCATAGTCCAATTGCAAAAGGTTTTCCTCCTGTTACGCCTTTAAAACCTTCTTACTGTCAGTTCCCTGTCAGTGCTGAATGACTTCATAGGTCCCAGTCCTTGGCCTTTGGCCTAAGTTCTATATTCCAATTCCAATTCCTCGTGCTTGATTCAACAGTTAACTGATGAACGTATCAGCAAGAAATTTTGTTTCATCTGTGCCAGAAAAAGTAACCTGTGTAGTGTAGTCAACAAACAACTACTACAGTTAGTGAATAAGAAAAATATCCCAAGGAAGGGAATAAAGAGAGTTTGACCCACCTCTGTAAACATCAGGAGTCAGGTTGATGATGAGGGGAGCCGAGAGATTGACTATGTCGTCGTCGTACGTCGTGTGGGATCTGGAAGACGTCGGTGCTCCTCCTAGGCTGCTGTACAGATGGGTCATCAGTGTAGTCGTGTAAACACCTATGGTCGTGACTGTCGACGACGTGGGTGGCGGAGCGATGGTTGTAGTGATTTCTGAAGGTTAGAAGAAGTTTCTTACTTAGAATTACCCTTCCTCACACCATGGAGTGCTCAGTAATATTCTTAAAGCAACACAGTGAAGACTCAGAACGGCCTAAGCCGTTATTCCCAGACTACTGTATGAGCTGAGTGCAAGAGAATTTCTTCTACTACGCAAGCACACACTAGAATCGCTCTTAGGGTATAAAATGCCAGTCTTTAACAAAGGGTTTTGGAAATTATTATCAAGTCCAAAGTTCCTCAGAAGTTCAGCTGTGTCTTACTATGTAGGTTAACTTTCTCATTGCTAGGTCTCACAACCACGTACTCTGCACGCTAATAGAAATGATAATTTCAGTGTATGTATGTATGTATGTTTGTATATTTGTATGCATGTATGTATGTATGTATGTATATATATATATATATATATATATATATATATATATATATATATATATATATATATATATATATATATGTGTGTGTGTGTGTGTGTGTGTGTGTGTGTGTGTGTGTGTGTGTGTGGTGTTAGGCTTTATTGTACCCCAGTGGAGTCTAAGCAGAGGGCCATTCTAATTTCAAGATAAAAGTTTTGTCAATATGTTTCTTTTTCTTCTGTCGCCTGATTTTCTCGTCAGTATCATTGACATGAGGACAACAGTTTAACATTTTAAATAAATCAGATAATCGCTGGATTAAATCAAGCTAAAGGATAGAAGAAAAGCAACAGCACAATCAAACATCGGAAGGAAGAACTGCTTAAAAATCCACAAGACAGCGAACGTCAGCCTTAGAAGACAGAATGTCATACAAGTAGAAAGAAAGTCCTAACCTCTTAAAGTTGTGGTGTAGGAGCCTTGACCTTCCTTGTTTCTTATCGAGAAAGTGTAGCGCCCGAAATCCCCCGGAGTAAGTTTTCTAATCTGCAAAGTCATATTATGCCTGGGAAAGAAGTAACATTACGTGGAAAATTAATGAACTGGGTTCCAGTGATATGAGTTCAAATGGGAGCAATAAGCCTAAAGTAATTAAGAAAATGAAGAGACGGTAATTTTAATGTACAAGTACACATATTTCATTATTAAACCGTTTTCCTTAAAAGAGGGTGGCTCTAGAGAAAAACGTTGTAACGGGTTTGCCACGTTCATACTTAACATACACAATTTTTGGTCGGTAGGTAGGTATATTTCTCATCACGGATATGGAAAATCAGTAGCTTGGTACATTCGGATACTAAGAAGGCCTGTGTGTAAAGCTTTCATAACAGAAGCCAATACATTAATCTTAACAGAAGGCTCATCAGCAGTACATCAAACCCCAACACACACTGCACCATACACTCACTTCTTAGATCTTAAAACCCTTCCTGTCCAGTAATTCTACCAATCCACCTACCAGCACTTTCTGGGCCTTAGAAATCGTCTCCAACTCCCATCTAATATTATACACGCTCATCAATTACATATCATCATCTAATATTATATTTTCCCTTCAGTAACTTATCATCCTCCATTTTTGCACATGACCGAATTAGCTCAAAACAATCTAATCCATCTTTTCACCAACACCAACCTTTTAACTAAAGCTCCTTTGTATCGCCATAAGTCTCATCCTATCAATTTTAATTAAGCTAAATGTGTTAATACATAAACTATTCATCCCAACAACTTTTAGTCTTTCCTTCATTTGTCCCCATAGGGGGTGGCGCCATCAGTACACCTCATGTGGTGCGCTGTAGAAGTTATTTAAGGTTCTTTGCAGCGTCCCTTCAACCCCTAGCTGCAACCCCTTTCACTACATTTACTGTACCTTTCACTACATTTACTGTACCTCCGTTCATATTCTCTTTCTTCCATCTTACTTTCCACCCTCTCCTAACAATTGATTCATAGTGCAACTGCAAAAGGTTTTCCTCCCATAACACCTTTTAGACCTTCTTACTGTCAATTTCCATTTCAGTACTGAATAACCTCAAAGGTCCCAGCTCTTGGCCTTTGGCCTAAATTTCATATTCCATTCCATTCCATTTCTTCATTTGTATTCAACATACAGTACACACTTGAATTCTGCAAAGGAAAATTACTTTTGCAGTCTCTTCCCAAGCCTCAGGGTGTGTGCACTCTACAGTAGGCTACTTAACTCACACACATCACAGAAGTGGGAATACAAGTTAACAGCTTATTGGAAGTCTGACCAGTGCTTCATGTGATTATCCAGCATTCGTCAGAGAATTGTTCTCCACTTACAGTAGTTGACTTTTTTCAACCTGAATGTGATATGGATAAGGTGCTGAAGTATGTTTATGATTGTAGTGTGGATGCACCCTTAGCATATGCTCTGCCACCTTCTTTGCTGATCCTATGCTTTAACTCCTCTATTATCTTACCTACTGTTTCCATTCTTTATCTATCCATAGCATTCATTGCCCCATCTTCCTGATATTCACTCATATTTACTAGCAACTTTCTCATCGTACTTACATTTTGCAGCTCACTAGTTTTAGCAGTTTTTCTTCAATGACCTTAATCAGTATTGTACCTCAAGAGCATGTTTACCTTTCACACAATGTTCCACCTTCACCTCTTGTTCTTTCTTTGACTTCTAGCATCACTCCCTGTGTGGACATAAACTTCTGGCATCACTCCCTGTGAACATAAACTTCTGGCATCACTCACTGTGTGAACATATTAAACTGCCATGGAGACAAATACTTGGTCTCAGACACACTTTTATGCCAAACCAGACATTCTCCTGTCTATACATTATTTTGCTCCTGTATTGCTTCTGTCATAAAAACTTTTAATCGGTATCAACAACTTATCTTTTGTAATACTGTACTATACAATCCTATTTAACAACTCTATCACTAATTTTTTTGTAGGTTCATGTATGCCACACACTCGTACAGTATTTTCCTCATACTTCTTTTATATCATGGCTGTTTCTTAGTAAACAAAGGATTCACACAAACTCTTCCTTTTTTAAACTAACATTTCCTCCTTTATCAGACATTAGAATGTTCAAAATCCCTTATCATTATAACCATTAATCCACTGTAACTGGAGATATTGATGTATACATTGTATTATTCGAATATAACTAACACTCAACGATGTGCAGTAAATGCTAACTCTCAGGAAGTTAATGAAAACTTACGTGTAAGGTGGATGTCCATCCTGTATAGTATTGGTAAAGTATTCTTCCGTGAAATGTCTGAGTCCCAAATGATTCTCTAGGATCCACATGACATTAGGAGCTGGGAAAGCCGCATAGAGACAAGTCAGGCTCACTGTCTGCCCAAGCTGGGCCCAGATTTGGCTGCCAGGGCCCTGACCTTAGGCGCGCGAAGTACACGTTCAAGACGACTCTCTTGCTCTTTGATGGCGGATAGCCATTGCTTGCAATGCAAATGTATCCCCAGCGGTCTGGTGGTTTACATGTTCAGTATAAGCTTTCTTTTTCTCCCAACTTTGAACTGAGGACAGGGAAGTTTGAATGTAAAATTGCTTTTTAGTAACAATTGCGGGTAACAGTGAAAAGAAGTTGCACATACTATTTACACGAGTCTGGCCTACTTGAAAGCAGATCAGAGATATAATTCAACAGGCATGCATCCTAACCTAACCTATACAATAACACTGTTGCCTGTCTTGGCAAGTGGCTTTGCACCCTGGACACTCCACCCCAATGTGATGACATACATAATGTAATAACGTGTACAGAACCATTCTGTCAATATTGCCCAGTAATGCATGGCAAAATATGACTGCATTGCAACATATATGTATATATATCATTTGTATATATATATATATATATATATATATTATATATACTGTATGCATAACTGATTCAATGAAGATATGGAACATGATGAATGTATAAACACGGCAAATGCTTTAAAAGTAAAACAACTGAGTGGTTGCTAGGCCTTTCGACACAGTCTGCTAGTAAAGGACTATGTGTTGAAGGCCTAACAACCACTACGTTCTTTCACTTTTCCTTCGTGGCATTTATCATTGTTTATAATATATACTTATATATATATATATATATATATATATATATATATTATATATATATATATATATATATTATATTATATATTTATATATATATATAACTATCGTTTGTATATAATATAACTTTATCATATATTTATAATATGTATATATATATATAATGTGTATTTGAGTGTATATAAATAGCACCATAGTGCCAAGTAAAAAATTAAGTGTGTACATGAAATTTGCTGTACTATTATTCATCATCTAAACTTGAGACGTCTGTTTGATTGTTACCTAAATATTTGCCCTAGACCATTATTATTCCGATCTGATTAACTTGTACCTACCTTCACCCTTAAAGAATTCTTTGTTTTTATTTTACCAACAAAACTTGACAGATATCAGTACTAGTATATTACAGATGTCTTAAACGTCCCAGGTTACACTCTTTAGTAATGAAGAGGGAAAAAATGATTTTTCCATGTAATCAGCCTGTATCAAAACTTTGCAAAGTTTTAATTAAATTATCTCTACACGACCCTAGAGCCGACGAAATGAACAGGAAGTTTCCGTCTGTGAAAAAATTATATATGCATTGAGGGCTACAGTTTCATTTATCAAAGTTACAACCTTCTAACTAAGGGTATAAGTAGATTTGTTTTTTTTTTCTTTTTACTTATTAATTCAAAACCTAATTGATGATGTCCTCCAGCTGTAACACTATCTTAGGATAGAATAGAATGCAAAAATTTAGGCCAAAGCTCAAGCTCTGGGACCTATGAGGTCATTCAGCTCTGAAAGGGAAATTGTGAGTAGTAAGTTTTGAAGTATAACAGGAGAAAAGTATACCTTAGTTTAACCAGACCACTGAGCTGATTAACAGCTCTCCTAGGCTGGCCCGAAGGTTTAGATTTATTTTACGAAACCTTTGCAGTTGTACTATGAAACATTTGTTAGAGGAGGTGGAAAGTAAGATGGAAGAATGGGAGTATGAATGGAGGCATAGTGAAGGAATGAAAGGAGTTGCAGCGATGGGCCATGGAAGGGACGCTGCAAAGAACCTGAAGTTTTGGCACTATATATCTCTTATGCTTTATGCTCATAAAGAATCAAAGTGGGCCATCTGGCTATACTAATAGTGGCTTTTAATGCTCTGAAAGGCTATAATTAGGGCTATTTCTGTGGTATCTTTTGTATCCTCGACTTGTAAATAGTATTAAGAAGCCTTGTAGGAGGGGCCCAGTAGGTGGGTGGTGTCTTCAGTACACCTCACGTTGAGCACTGCAGGCATTACATGAGAGTCTCTGCAGCTTCGGCCCCTAGCTGCAACGTCTTTCAGTCCTCTTACTGTACCTCTGTTCATGATCTTTTTCTTCCTTCTGACTATCCACCCTCTCTAACAATTACTTCATATTGCAACTGCGAGGTTTTCCTCCTGTTACGCCTTTCAAACCTTTCTGCTCTCAACTTTCCTTTCAGCGCTGAATAGCTTCATAGGTCCCAATGCTTGGCCTTTGGTTCAAATTATATATTCTTTTCTGTTCTGTTCTTGAAGGAGGCGACGCAGAGGAAAAAGTGAAGTAATATAAAAGCCTTCGCATCTAATTTGATATTTAAATAGGCTCTTAGAATTTAAATGAATTGAACTGAATTGAATATAGAATTTAGGCCAAAGGCCAAGTGCTGGGACCTATGAAATTATTCAGCGCTGAAACGGAAATTGACAGTAAAAGGCTTGAAAGGTGTAACAGGAAGAAAATCCCCCAAGTTACACTATGTTAGGAGAAGGTGGAAAGTAAGATGGAAGAAACAGAATACGAAGCGGAGGTACAGTAAAAGGAACAGAAGGGGTTGCAGCTAGAGGCCAAAGGGACGCTGCAAAGAACCTTAAGTAATGCCTACAGTGCACCGCATGAGGTGCACTGACGGCACTACCCCCATACAGAGAATATATGGTAACTGAATAAAACTTGGGAAAAAAAGAGTCTTAAGAATAGTTTTATGCCACAAGACTTTGCCAAAGATCTCTCGGTTGAACCTTATACCTATCATCAATATAAACACATTTTGTGGTCATCAGCAAATCGCATTGCCTATTAAACAAACTTTATCACCATTTATCAGTATAACTTTATCACCATTTATCAATATAGCTTTATCATCATCAGTCAATATAACTTTTATCATCATTTGTCAATACACATTATCATTTCTAAGTATAACTTTATCATCATATGTCATTATACTTTATCATATGTCAATACACTTTATCATCATTTGTCAATATACTTTAACATCATTTGTCAATATCACTTTATCGTTTGTCAGTATAACTTTATCATCATTGGTCAATATGACGCCAGGTAAATTTTCACCAATCAGTCAATCGTCATTTGCCCAAGAACAGCGGAAAGACGAACACCCATTGAGGTCAGTTTGGCCTGAAGAAATTCCAAGATTCAGCAGTCCTCATATCCTGAACAAGTGAACTCTTTTATTACCAGAAAATAAATATGATTGGATTGAATTGAACTGAATACAGAATTTAGGCCAAGCGGCAAGCACTGCGACCTAAGAGGTTATTCAGCGCTGAAACGGAAATTGACAGTAAGAAGGTCTGACAGTTGCACTATGAATCAATCGTTATGAGAGGGTGGAAAGTAAGATGGAAGAAAGAGAATGTGAAAGGAGGGTACAGTAAAACTCACAAAAGAGTTTGCAGGTGGGGACGAAGGCCCGCTGCAAAAACCTGAAGTAATGCCACCACCTGTACCGCGTGAGGCATTGATCAGTGTACTAACCCCTCCGGGAGAAAAATAAAATGTACGAAGAATTAATGTGCAGTTTTCGTAACTGGGCTGACGTTTTTTTGGAAAGAACTGTTTGTTTATTGTTCCCGGCTAATGTAATCCGCTAAATCAATTTATCATCCAACAGAAGATTTAAAATGTTTCCAGTAATGTAAATACTCGATTGCATAATTAATGTCCTCAGCCCCATTCTTTATGAGTTTTATTCATTGCAAAAATATTGATTTTCCTCTCCCTTTGGTTGCACAACGACAATATGGAATAAAATTAGGTCATTTCCAAAGATGGGTGGGAGTATGGATAACACTAGCGGCTGAAAAAACTACACGTTACTACAACTTGCAACAGATCTATGGGGCCTCTTCAGGTGTGAGATTTTATATGTGTATATGTAAGATATTTTATATGTATCATATATATATATATATATATATATATATATATGATATATATATGTATATATATATATATATATATATATATATATATATATATATATATATATATACATATATATATTATATATATATATATATATATATATATATATATATATATATATATATATATATATATATATATATATACTCACTGTATGTATACATTATATACACAAGGTAAATTATTTTTAATAAATCAACAGAGAAGAAATAAAACGCCAATTACAAACAAACCAAAAGAAACAAAAAAGGTAAATATAAAAAAAAGCAAAAAAAGAGCTAAGCATCCAACCATAACCTCACCGTACGTGGAGGAATTGAGCCTGATCCGACTGTAGTCTTCTCTGAACCACTTGTAGGAAGGGATTGGGGTTCCGTGGGCGGAGCAGCTGAGGACTGCTTTCATTCCCTCCATCACCCACAGCTCCTCGTCTTTGTCGTCCAATACTGGCGGTTCTGGAAAGGCAATGTTTGTACATGTTATATGTATTACATATATATATATATATATATGTATATATATATATATATATATATATATATATATGTATATATATATATATATGTATATATATATATGTATATATATATATATATATATATATATATATATATATATATATATATATGTATATATATATATATATATATATATATATATGTATATATATATATATATATATATATATATATATTCTATATTATATATTTTTCTCTATGTATATATATATATATATATATATAACTGGCTATATACAGATATATATATAATACAATATTATATATATATATATAATGCCTACTGGTCATTATACATAAAATTGTAATTACAATGCCCTTTTCTTTTAAATTCTTCCTCCATTCAAGCCTTAGATCCAAGTGTAAGAAATCTGAAGGAACTATGATGTCCGGTAGCAGGAAATGAACCCACAAATTTCTTGCACTTGGATTTAAGACTTTGCAGTGACACACACATACAGTCAGATATTAACTCACTTTGCAGTGACACACACATACAGTCAGATATTAACTCACAAATAATCCATTAGTATCAAATGCACTCTACCTTGGTATAACTCACACTTCAAGGGAAGCAATATTATAATAAGTCCCCCTAACCTGACGGAATTCGAACCTGTACCTTCTAGGGTTAGAAGCTGGGAGCCAGTGAGCGTGTGCACTCATCCGTCAAGAGAGCTCTAAGCTGCTTTCAACTATAGCGTAAATTTTCCCGCCGAATTGAGGTTCTGGGCACAGATACTAAATCAGCCCAGATTTCGTGTGTCCCTTAGTTTACAAGAACATGAGTTTATATCCTAATGAGGATTTAACCCAGAAGTGGGTAGTGCCCTCAGTGCACAACATGCGGTGCACTGTAAAAACATTACTGAAGGTTCTTGGCAGCGCACCTTTGGCCCAAAGCCGCAATCACTTTCATTCCTTTTACTGTACCTCCGTTCACATTCTCTTTCTTCTATCTTAACTATTGTTTCGTAGTGCAATTGCGAGGTTTCCCTCCAGTTACACTTTTCAAACCTTTTTACTCTCAATTTCATCTTCGGCGCTGAATGACCTCATAGGTCCCCGCTCTTGGCCTTTAACCTCAATTCTATATTCTGTTCTATTCTATGAGGATTTGGCACTGAGGAATTCATAGTTAGAAGAAAAGTCGCCTTTAGGTTATCTTTCCGTGCTATAAATCTAAATCCTGGTTAACACAGGGAAATTTTAATAAAAGATCAGAATCTGGAATCTCGCCAGATTTCATCAACTCCTTTGAGCAGAAGACGACGACGACTCAAGCAAAGCAGTAGTATTAGTAGTAGTAGCAACATATAGGACTAGACTTTGTAACGGCTCCACCATCTCCGTTTCGTTGAACAAACGCTCACGCCATAACAATGAAGGCGAGATTAGATACAGTTTGCACGAAGCGATAACAGTGAAGCCTCGAGTAAGTACTGCACTCTCATCACTGTTACTTGGATTAAGGGCTCGATATCCCATTGCAAATTGATATTAATGTAATGGTTATAGATCCCTCATTTCAGCTTCGAGCCTTCTGTTTTATATTTCAAAATAATCTCACTGGGTAATATCCCTGTAGTTTATTCATGCAATTATTGAATTTCAAAGTTAATTGCACATGCTTAGATGAGTACCTTTTATAATGTCAGTATTACTTACTAATCCTGTCATTTGCTGCTTTATTCTGTTCTTTTTGTTTTAACTGTACTCTTAAACTGGCTTTACAAATCATAGAAACAATTATTATTATTATTATTATTATTATTATTATTATTATTATTATTATTATTATTATTATAACAACATTCTTTCTCAGCTCCATTCATTCCCTTACCGAGCAACAGACTGAAACGAGGCTTTTGTAATCAAACCATTCTCTTGAGCTAACATAACAAAGAACTCTTAAGCAGCAGCAGCGCTATCTAATGTCCGACGAATTCAGTCCTTATGAGGACGGGACCTCTGAAGAGGAACCCAGAATGTCTAATGTCCATGGAAACTAAGCAACCCAGGAAACCAGCGATTAAACCCCTAGATCCCCGCGTACCTACGACGACGTTCAAGAACCCGTGGATGGACGTCGGGGGCAGAGTGTTTATGTTGCAAGTGTAGTATCCATGGTCTTTGATAGTGACGTTGGTGATTGTGAGGATAGGTCGACCTCTGCTCCCTCTGCACAGACATCCGGGGGTCCCTGATGATCACAGCCGCCCATCGACAGGACGATGTTGGTCACTTTTTCATCCAAGCCACCTGGTTTGGGAGAAAGAGCAGGTAGCATGAATCATAAAAATAACAAGAATAAAGATAATAATAATAAATGGAAACCTCTGTTCCACAGGAAATGGAAAACCCTCTCCAGTATATAGAAAACCCTACTTTGTTGTAAACTGAATGCTCTTCTCTACAGCAGATGGAAAGTACTGCCAACAGATCTTTAGGAAACCTTGGGAAACCCCAGGCTCATTCTACAGCAAAATAGAAAGACTACTCTGCAGTACAGTGAAAGCCTTCTCTACAGTAAAAATGGCACCCCCATTTTAGGAACTGGAAAACCCCTTTTCCAGTATACAGAAACCCTACTTGGTAGTAAACTGAATGCCCTTCTCTGCAGCAAAATGGGAAAACTGTTTTACAGTACAGTGATAGCCTTCTCTACAGTAAATTGAAAAACCTGAAAGCCCTTCTCCAGTATATAGAAAACCCTACTATTCAGTAAACTGAATGCCTTTCACCACAGCATGCAACATAATGCAAAAATCTTGGCAAGAATTTAGTGAGCTAGATTTCAGATGGCAAAGAACGTACCAATATACAAGTGTATGGACTGCAAAAGAAGTTGCCATTTAGATGTGGTAATATCAAGAACACAATAAGCAGAACAGAAAATTTCTAGTAGCACAACTACATAAATGTGAATTCTTGTAAGAATATTCAGATGGTTGAAAGTTTGGAAAACTGACCTTGTAATCTCGAGGTGTTTGCACAAAACAGGTCAGTCTTGCCGTTTGTCCCACATTGACTGTAACAGTTTGAATCGGCAGGCCATAGTGAGATTCTGCAGAAGGAGAAGAACTACTTAAGGTTCTAATAGAATAGCTACAAAATACACCAGATTTAGAGCAGATTATTCCCTGATCAACCTACGACAATGACAGAAGTTACCACAGTGGAAGTACCATTGTGTGAGATATTGTTTCTTTGCTACTAGCAGCTTAGGCTGATTAGCAGTGTTTTGCTATTTTGTAGCTAAAGCTGTTCTGACTTTTTACTGTTTTTTTTTTTTTCAGCACACTAAAGAGTGGTGTCGCATGGGCTACTATTACATAAGTACTGTACTCACGGTTTAAGTAAAACAAAACAAGGAAGTTCAAATGATTCAGTGACTTGCGACAAGCAACTAGATAAAAATTCTTCTTTGCAAGTTTATAGAAAGATGAAAAATCATATGATATAAATTAAACTTATAACAAAGTCCAGTTTTTCAAAGCAAAAATTTTGTCTGTGGAAACATTAATAATGTCACCTAGATGCACTGGCTACAATTTGCCAGTGAGGTGGCAGGCATTGAATTGTTGTGTCTGAAGTAAAACTGGAAATTTCAACCTAGTAAACTTTTCAGATAAAAAATGTAATCAAATTTAGGGAGACTTTTTGGCAATTTATTTCACAATAACACAATCCTAAGACATTTCTATGACCATAATTATCTCATGGGAAAGGGGATCATGTCACGTTTTCTGGATACAGTGGCCTCTCCAGAATACTAACCTAGAATTTGTCACCTTGGGGTGGTGCCGGAATGATAATTTCAAGTTCTCATTGGTTTGTCTCCTAATTTTTATCGTAGTAATTGACTATTTAGCTTTTGAGATACTCGTGGGTATAACTTAAGTTTATTTTCCCCCATAGGAGATAGTGCCGCCAGTGTACCTCATGCGGTGCACTGTAGGCATTACTTAAGGTTCTTTGCAGCGTCCCTTCGGTCCATAGCTGCAACCCCTTTCATTGCTTTTATTGTACCTCCGTTCATATTCTCTTTCTTCCATCTTCCTTTCCACCCTCTCCTAACAATTGTTCCATATTGCAACTGCGAGGTTTCCCTCCTGCTACACCTTTCAAACCTTTTTATTGTCCATTCCTGTTTCAGCGCTGAATGACCTTGTAGGTCCCAGCACTTTGCCTTTGGCCTAAATTCTGTATTCTATTCTGTTCTATTTTTATTTTCATTTCTGAAATCCCTTTTGGTAGTCATTGCCACTTGATTTAGTTTTTAATATTTCTGATGACAGTAATTGCTCCCTACTTGTGTTCCTGAAATCGTTGATGACAGTGTTTATTCCTTAACTGGGTTTTTGATATATGTCATGACAGGAACCGCTTGATGATTATTTGGAAATTTATGGAAATAGTAATTGTCTGTCGACTGTGATTTTGCATAGATTGTGGTGCTGGTCCTATTGAGTGATATTCTAAAATTTATCAGCATTTCTCGTGACAGAGGTTTTCCAAATGTCTGGCAACAATTTTTAATTTTCTTTAAAAGAAAACTATTGTGCCGGTTTTGTCTGTCCGTCCGCACTTTTTTTTCTGTCTGCGCTTTTTCTGTCCGCCCACAGATCTTAAAAACTACTGAGGCTAGAGGGCTGCAAATTGGTATGTTGATCATCCACCCTCCAATCATCAAACACCAAATTGCAGCCCTTTAGCCTCAGTATTTTTAAACTTTTATTTAAGATTAAAGTTAGCCATAATTGTGCTTTTGGCAACGATATAGGAGAGGCCACCACCGGGCCGAGGTTAAAGTTTCATTGGCCGCGGCTTATGCAGCATGATACGAGACCACCGAAAGACAAATATATTTTCGGTTGCCCTGATTATACGCTGTAGCGGCTGTACAGAAAACTCGATTGCGCCAAAGAAGCTTCGGCGCATTTTTTACTGGTTTGAAGAGCCACTACTTCAAGCAATTATCTCTGGAGTCATTTTAAGAGATCCAGTGACAGTATCTCCTCCGATGGGAATATTTGGAAAATGTAACAAGCGAGGTTCTTCACCCTTCTTGTGGTTCTCATTTCCACAGTTACGGGCCTCCTTTTGGCAATAATCTTGAAGCTGTTGGCTGTAAGCAATATATTGTTGAAGACCATATAGGTAACAAAGGGGGTTCTTAAAGGAAGGAAAAGAGGCTGATATCTGGACTGATTATGCAAAGTTAAATGAGTTATTTATATTATATACATATATATATATATATATATATATATATATATATATATATATATATATATATATATATATATATATATATATATATGTATATACTTACATACATGTATAAAACCTTGAGCCGTTTTCTCTAGCAGTGGGTGGCTTCAAAAAAAGTACAGACAATAATCACTACCACATTCATAGTTAAACTGCTGAATTATGGATTGACCCCATATTTATATAAAAATCTTTAGCTAAAACTGAAAAAATACCGTTCCCTTTGTATTGCAATTGTATTTGACTAGGTATGAACAATAGAAATAGGAAAAATAATTCTAATATTTAGTCTGGTGCCATCTCCATTTCACAAGAGAAAAAAATTATATCTAAAAGATTTTGTCGATTTGGGAGTAAAGCTTTAAGAAGAATATTAGGAATCAGGTGGCAGGATGGAGTTAAAAATGGAGTTAATGGTTCCACATGCAGATGAGATCATGATGAAATGGTGACGGAGGTGGCTTGGACATGTCAATCGAATCCTCCCTGGAGGAATAGTCTGTGATAGTTCCTCCTGGCCCTGTGGAGGGTAGTGCCGTCAGTGCACCTCATACTGTGCACTGTAGGCATTACTTAAGGTTCTTTGCAGCGTCCTTTCGGTCCCTAGCTGCAACCCCTTTGATTCCTTTTATTGTACCTCCGTTCATATTCTCTCTTTTCCATCTTACGTTCCAACCTCTTCTAACAATTGTTTCATAGTGCAACTGCGAGGTTTTCCTCCCATTACACCTTTTGTAACCTTTTTCTTCTCAGTTCCCTTCCAGCACTGAATGACCTCAGTAGTCCCGGTACTTAGCCTTTGGCCTAAATTCTATATTTTATTCTATTCTAAAACAAACCGCTGACATATTGTCAGTCTGACAAAATTCGAGAAGTGTTCGAGTGAGTGACTTGTTCGGTCATAAATCAGCGCTCTAATACTTTTTAGACTTCTAACAGAACAGAATAGAATATAGAATTTAGGCCAAAGGCCAAGCGCTGGGACCTATGAGGTCATTCAAAGCTGAAAGGGAAATTGAGAGTAGAGAAGGCTTACTCAAAGGTGTAACAGGAGAAAAACCTTTTGAAGTTGCACTATATTTCAACTGTTAGGAGAGGGTGGAAAGTAAGAACAAAGAAAGAGATTTGAACGGAGGTACAGTAAAAGGAATGAAAGGGGTTGCAACTAGGGGCCGAAGAACCTCAAGTGATGCCTACAGTGCACTACATGAATGAGGTCATTGTAGTAACGATGATATAAATTACTTTTATTTATATTTTTTTTTTAATTTCGCAACGAGATAAGATATTCAGTGTTGCCACCTGACAGTGCATTTTAATTTTGTATCGGAAACATTTGAAATCCAAGAAATAAATATTTCTTAATAGTTTCAACTACAATACTTGGAACTGTTGTGCAATACTGTAGCCATGAAATATGGGAAAATAAATGAATAATATATATATATATATATATATATATATATATATATATATATATATATATATATATATATATATATATATATATATATATATTATATATATATATATATATATATATATATATATATATATATATATATATATATATATATATATATATATATATATATATATATTTAGTTTATACAACTAACAGTATATATAGGAAAGATAAAAAGGTCCATAAATACAATGTATACATGTTGCAACCATATATTTCAACGAATAATTCTTCTGTATCCCAGTGAAAGGGATATAGAAGAAGTATCGGCACTATGGATGCAACGTCTATATAGTGTTTTTATGGTCATTATATATATATATATATATATATATATATATATATATATATATATATATATATATATATATATATATATATATATATATAATAACTATCAGAATTATTATAAAAATTCCGGTCGTTACAACGAAAACAAGAAGAAAAAATGTCACCCAGGTCTACAGAGCCCACAATATGGATGTGATACTTATTGGATTATAACTACTAAACAAAAAATCTTAATTAGAAAAGAATTTCCTTAATTAGAAAAGAATATCCCTTTCCCTAACGACACGATGACCCCCCGAGAAATTCTTACAAGTCTACAATCTATAATGGACAATTTAAAATTGACGTCCCTTTTAGATCAGTATTAGTTTTCTGTAAAAGCAAACTATTGTGCCGGCTCTGTCTGTCCGTCCACACTTTATTCTGTCCGCACTTTTTTCTGTCCTCCTCCAGATCTTAAAAACTACCGAGGCTAGAGGACTGCAAATTGGTGCGTTGATCATCCACCTGTTCAATCATCAAACCGTACCAAATTGTCCGCCTTCTTTCCTCAGTAGTTTTTGCGGTAATTTAAGGTTAAAGTTAGCCACCCAGTCCTCACTCTGACACGATATAGAATAGGACACCACCGTACCGTGGTTAAAGTTTCATTGGCAGCGCTCAAACAGCATTATACCGAGACCACCAAAAGATAGATCTATTTTCGGTGGCATTGATTATACAGTATAGCGGCTGTACAGCAAACCCGGTTGCGCCAGAGAAACTTCGGTGCAGTTTTTACTTGTTATTTTTATCATCAGTCGGGTCATTTACGGTAATTTAAAATCAATAAGACTCCTTCTGTCTTCCTTCCACCCCCCACCACAATCCCTCAATCCCGCCATCCCACCCCTACCTGGCGGGAAACAGAGAGATTTCTTTCGTGGTGGGAGGTCAGGTCAAGACACCTTCCCTGAGTTACGAGTCCGTTTTCTGGTCAAGGTTCCTCGCGACCCTTCCACTCTGGAGGTTCATAATCTGCTGAGTATCTTCTGCAGCACTCTCCCCCTGAATACGTTGTCAGGGAGTCCACTGGCGAGGCAAATCACAATCCCGTGGAAGGTGGGGGTGGGGGGAATATTTCTGTCAGTGACTCTTTTCGGTCAACGTAGGCACTTTATTAGTAAAGGCACTGTTTTCAGTGTTTCTTCGCCCCTTTATTCTGCACCCACTTTTTCTGCCCAGACTTTTTATGGTAAAGTTAAATTCCTCCTGGGCCTCTGTATTCATGGACAGGCACTGATCTCCTGTTTCTTAGGCTGACAGGCATGTAGGTCCCAATTCTTTTCTGATGTTCCAGTTTCTGTCACTAGGACCACTGTTTAACTGTCCCAGCCCGCTGGTACCTATTCTGTACTGAACCTCTCATCTTTTTTGGAACTACTAAGGCCACACACACACACACATTGTTATGTTGAGCACCCACCTCCAATCATATATATATATATATATATATATATATATATTTTATATATATATATATATATGTGCTTTGGCATATGTATGTTTATGTTATGTATATTTAAAATCTAAAGTATATACATGTATATACCATCAACTATTACCAGCCAAATTTTCGTTGCCGGTATTTTATTTATTTTTGTGTTTTAAGGACAGAGGTTAGCATCTCACTTGCCCTGAGATGAGTTTGGTGCATTTTTTTACTTATTGTCATCAGCTGATCTCTCATCTTCACATCATAACTTATTCATTTCACTAACTAAATTCTCCTACTGGAATGAGACACTGGGGTTACAAAACGCCATTGACAGAAATAACGGATAACTTCAAATAAACGACGAAAGAATGAAATCGTGGTGACTCAGGTATCTTTCCTACTGAATAAGGTCCAAACATCGGCCCCGATTATTTAATGTAATAAAATGCTTAAAGTAACCGTGTGTCATCCAATACAATAAAACTGTCACACAGTTCATTATAAAAGTCATTTCATATATGAAAATGTCACACCACTCCTATTTTGAAGAGGAAACGGATTCCTGTAAAAGAACGATCGTTATATTAAAAAACCAAACTCATAAAATACAAATGGTGTACAAGATTTCACTGCAACATGGATAGAGTTTTCCAGAGTCTGTAAAAAGATCTAAAATGTTTATGAGTTAAAATCACTTCCAAAAAGTCCTCTGAGCACAGTCTCCATGTGTGTGCAGGTGCCCCTGATTCACATGCTCAGTTATACAAATAACGGACGTAGTGGCCACTCATTCATTAAAGATCCTCTTATATTCATTTTGCAAAGCACATATGAGACACACTCTGTGTGGCATCCCCAATCGAGTTCAGTGTTCGACAGAGACACACCTGTTTAACTCCCAGCCCAAGGGCTGGTCACACATGTCCTTGTACTGAACCAGGAAAACCGCAGTGATATTCTCTTCAAATATCTGTAACCGGATAAACCTTCGAGAATTTCTATGTTGATCTGCACCTCTGTTCACATGTGTTGTAACTAAACACTGAGAACGTTGACTATATATAAACACCCATATGTGTTGTTACATTTGTGTACACCTGTATATATTCTCGTCTAATGATTTCATATGTCATTCATGATCTCTTAAATATGTATACATTTATATATATATTCATATATATATATATATATATATATATTATATATATATATATATATATATATATATATATATATATATATATATATATATATATATATACTATATATATATACATATATATATTAATGGCTACAAATGCACTCCTGGTATTGCATCTGTGAGCTGAAATTCCTGCTGTGCATCTCAGTAGCTTTTTACGCAATATGCTCCTCATTCTCATCATGTCAGTACATCTGTCATAACCCATCATGTCAGAGATTTGTTAATTTCTTAGTGATTCCCAGAGACCAAATTTCCACAGATAATGGATGTCTTGGAGTGGATACTTTTTTAGACCTGCGGAGTTCTCAATATTGTTTTGCTTTACCCCCTTCCTCCCAACACCTATTTGCAATACATCTTTGAACTTTGCGGGTTATGCAGTTATGGTAGGAAAGTTGATTTATGTTGATGCTAACACAAGCTGTTGTGAAATAGGATGATATGGCTGACAACAGTTTGAGAGGAAGAATGGCAACAAATTGCAGGATTGTTAGCTCGGAATTAGCAGTTCCATCACGTTTTGAGAAAATCTTCCCTGGCATACAGGTTAAAATCAAGGCTTGGTACATTCCATGTGATGTGCTGATTGGTCAAAACCCAAAAATGTTGGAAATTACCAAATCGGCTCCACCATGAGGTTAAAAGTCGCTCATGGGCAGCAGAAGCAAGAAAAGGGTCATTGCAAAGGTGCACAATGTCCTAGAGACCATTTACAATTATGAACAGCACCCAAGTCCCCCTTTTTTTTCCAAGGCATGACGAGAAGAACCAGACAGATGCTGGAAACCAAACATTTACAGATATGACCAGTGCCCAAGTCCTGTTTCTTTCCAAGTTAGGACCAGCAAGAACCAGGCAAAGGCTGCCGTTGATTAAGTAGGTATACCTATGGGCCAGTTTACACTGGCTGGTAAAGTCATGTTGACAGTGAAATCTACAGTATCAAGCTATGAGCTGGGCTTGAACCTGGGACCATCAAGACTGTGAAGTCCTTGTAAAACTAACAGGGCAATGTTGACCCTAGCACATCCAGTATGCCAGGATGGTCACTGTCCTTTGCCAGTTCAGAATTACATGAAAGTCTGCAGGGCATGCATGACTTTTCAGTTACTGTTTGAGACTGTGATAGCAGAGCAATTGCTTTGGTTGCTTGCGAGCTTTTACTCTTAAATACAAAGACGAATGGTAATTACATTCTCTCCAGTTTCTAGGAGAAGATATGAGTGTTAAGTAATAAATTTGTTTTTGTATAATGCTTTATTTTTAAAAGATATAATTTACCCAGTTTTAGCAATTTATGTGGGCATTACGTAAAATTTCACGGGTGCAAAGTGTAGAAATATTTATATGGCATTTGATGACTAAGTGAATATCTCACAAGTCATCAGTTTGTCTTTTTTATTTTCATTTCAAATATATTTCTCCAATATCTTACATTCAAAACTGTGCCATTACAAATTCATCCGCATTTAGGAGACAGTCTATTTATGCTTACCCAAAATTTAATTTTCAAAAATGCTAAGACATTTGTTCAAATTCACCTAGAATTTTAACGGTTCTGTCAATGCTTAATCGTCTCAACATAAAAAAAATATATATATATAAATTTCAAATATGCACGGGGATCTACAATTTAGGAAGTGTATTCAGGATTTTAGTCCATGCCTCTTTAAAAACAAAAATGACACTACTATTTAAAGACTGTATTGAGATGTAATGGACCATGCCAGTTTACAAGATTGTGAAAAGTTACTATACTATTTAGTGACTACATTTAGGATCTTAGAGTCCATAAAAGTGACTATACTACAGTATTTAGTGACTGCATTCCTGATGTTATAGTCCATGCACATTAGTTTAGTTGCCTAAAAGTGACTACAGCATATAATGACTGCATTTAGGATCTTGAGTCCATATAACTGCAGTCAATGACTACGTTTTGATGTTTTAGTCCATGTTTCTACTATTTAATGACTATGCTCAGGATTGCAAAAAATTGACTGTTATTTAGTGCCTGCAGTTGGGATGTTGTAATCCATTGCTGTTAATTTAGGTGATTCTACTGTTTAGTGGCTGTATTTAGGATCTTGCAATCCACAAGATTGCAAAAAACTGACTACACTATTTAGACTTTTAACGCGATGTTACAGTTCAGTTCATGCTTGTTGATTTGTACTATACTACTTAGTGACTGCATTTAGGATCCTGGAGTCCATATAACTGCGAAAAAATTACTACACTATTACTGACTGGGTCCTGAATGTTACAGTCCATGTGTGTTAACCTAGCCGTGAAAAAGGACTTCTCTTCTTACCTCTCAAAAATAAGCTGGTGTCTAGAGCGACCCTTTCATCTTCAATTGGGGCGTAACTGCTATGGCTGCTGACACCTGCAAGGGAGAGCACACTTTAATCTGTCAACTTAATGCTTGACGACGAAGGCGCGCTGATGTTAGGTCGTTAAATATTGCTTGCTTAATCTCATGTGCAGTTACTGTATTCTATGGTTTCCTTTCCTTTTTTCTACTCTTGAGAATTCTGTAGTACTTTGCAGGTGATGGCACTCAGGAATTTTTCTGTATGAGTTTCTGCATATTTTTTAATATAATAATAATAATAATAATAATAATAATAATAATAATAATAATAATAATAATAATAATAATAATAATAATAAGTGTTCTGAGACCACAGACTCTGCCAGTGACCGAGATCTCCTTCTTCAAATGCTCCGCCAACAAAAGTTTCCTTATCCAGAGTGGAGATTACTCTCAAAGTCTACTAATTTGTAGGTATGATTATGTCCACCTCTGGTGGAATTTTCGTAGAAATCCCCACTTGTTTTATGGCGTAATTCAGCTAAAAAGAAGACGAACAGACAGACCAGCCTCTCATCCAAATTCGTTGATGATAATGGGAGTTTTTAAATTTAGGTTTCCTAGAGATTTGTTTTTTATTTACTTTCATCAAGACTAAACTGAATAATGTGACCCCAGAAAATCATAAAAATCTACCAGTCTTCGCACACTAACCACCAAAGTTAACCATCTGCAAGTAGTCCCCAAGGTAATGTTTTGACAAAGATTTGTCCAAAGCCATTGATCCATTCTTGAGGTGGTTTGTTTACACACACAGACTCACACCGACATTAGTGAAAGCAACATTAATATCTCCTGGGGCTGTCTCAGTTCATGGCCATCCTAGGCAGTTGCCCAGAGGCCCGACAATTCTAGGGGCCCCAGTACGTCCTTGAACACTGATTTGATTCTGTAGCGAATTTCATGCACTTTATCACCATATGCCTTTTTTTTCATATATATATATATATATATATATATATATATATATATATATATATATATATATATATATATATATATATATATACATGTATATATATGTATATATATATATATATATATATATATATATATATATATATATATATTATATATCACAAATATGATTATATATACATATCATGAAATCACTAATTGTGAAATGGATTTAAAAATCACTTCGTGATTTATCAGGGGATATTGCACGGCGTGGAATTGACTACAAATTTATAGAATATCCCCGATGGGTGATAAATGGATCGGTACCGCTTGAAAAATTCTCTGCAGTCGGTAATTCCCCATCAAGGATATTACCGAATTTTCGTGATTGCATTTGTAGTTCATGATTATAATATATACATATATATATATATATATATATATATATATATATATATATATATATATATATATATATATAACAAAAAGGGGGACAAGACATTATACGTGTTGGAAGTCAGCGCAGTAAGACAGGTTCATAATTAGTGGGACCTTTGAATAAACTATGCAAATGAAGAGTTATCACCCAGAAAAATGCATTCCTGGCCTGATGGAGTGAGTATCTTGAAACGTTGTTGAATGAAGAGAATTAAAGAGGCAGAGTGGTATGGTATAACAGGGAAGTGGAAGGAATTACTGCATAGAATACTGGTAGAAATGGCTGTTGAGGATGGAAGGTTGGCAATTAAGAGGTTGAAAAATGGAAAGATGTAGTGAAAGGGCAGCTGAGTGGCTAAACAAGTCTGGATACAGGAAAAGTTTGCATGGATGAATAAAAGGAATGATTGTTACTTTGTAATAGGATATAATGGAGACCATAATATTCTTTGGAAGCTTGAATTTCAAGTCAATGGAGCTTGCAGGCTTGTTCCATATGAATAATAATCTTCTGAATAATAATAATAATAATAATAATAATAATAATAATAATAATAATAATAATATAGGTGATTGTAAAACATCTAGGAGGTTGGCATATAACATGACTTAGGGTATCAGGGAAGATGTATCTGATTTTGTTTAGGAAAATGGGACAAGTGACAGAAGGGTTGATAGGTGAAGAGCAGTGGTTTTATACACGGAAGAGGGTGTCAGGATCTGGTGTTTGTTGTGAAATATTTGTGTGTTCAGTTGGAGAGCAAATAAAAAAAAAAAAAGGACATGAGAAGGATTAAAAGGGTGAGAATGCAAATATAAAAGAGTTTTCAGATGGTTCAATCATTTGGAGAGATTGAGGGAGAAAGAGTGCATAATTGAAGATATTCGAGCACCATAAGTGATGGTGTAAATAAGAAGTCTGACACACTAATAACGAGCTTTCTGGGCAGTTGTATGAGGCAACTAATGGGGTTTCATTTATTCATGCAGGGGAAAAATAATAGAAAACAGACAAGACAATGAATTATGACCATATATATATATAAAACAGATAAGAAATGAATTAGTATATATATATACATACATATATATGTATACATATATATATACATATATATATGTATATGTATATATATATATATATATATGTATTTATATATATATATATATATATATATATATATATATGTATATAAATATATATATATATATATATATATATATATATATATATATATATATATATATATATATATATATATATATATATATATATATATATATATATATATATATATATATATATATATATATATTTATATATTAACACAAAGCTATGTAAGAATATCACGACTATAGATCAAAAGACTTTTTAATTGTTTATAGATTCGGAAAGAACGCAACATAACAGCACGTTTTACAAAACCCATAAAAAAACAGAGCGGAATATCAAACCGAGGAAAATCCCGAGGCTTTTTCTCTCATGCGACGCATGAGGGAAAATGTAGTATTTTCTGTATGACAACACAAACAAGCTCAGCCCCAGCAGCAGGAACAGAATCACAGCCCATAGGCATCAGAAATTCCAGTTTTCCTCTTCTGCATTTTTGTGGTGAATGAGTTTCTTTCGCCAAGGTGAACACGACGAGACAAAGTCTTGTTTTGACAACAACTGCTTCCGAGGAGTCCGTTTTTTTCTTCATGCATTTTTAATCGGCTTTTTGTGTCTGCGTCGTTACCTAAGCGAATGGTAACGCGCGTGTTTGTGTGTGTGTGCATGTGTCTGTTTTACTGAAATATAAAATTAAGAACAAAGGCTAAGCGCTGGGACCTATGTGGCCATTCAGCAGTGAAACGGAAATTGAGAGTCACAAGGTTTGAAGGTGTAACAGGAGGAAGAAACCTGTGAAACAATTGTTAGGAGAGGGTTGAGGAAGAAAGAGAATATGAATATGAAGGGAGGTACAGTAAAAGCAATGAAAGAGATTGCAGCTAGGGGCCGAAGAAACGCTGCAAAGAGCCTTAAGTGTTGCCTACAGTGCACTGATTGAGGTGCACTGATGCAGCTACCTTTCTAAGGCGTGTCTGTGTTTAGCAGAACATCTACAGTAAAGAATGGGTGAAGAAATCAGAAGGACCATCTCGACTCTATTATTTCCACAGAGCTCAAATTTCATAATGATTTTGCCAACCACGTATTAATTAGATGTGTTCATTTATTCACGTCTGGTGCCTGTTTTCGATCTCTGTCTGTAAAAGTAAACTTTATTTCCAAACTGACGACAAAATAGGGAACGGAAATGTCTAAAATATAACGTTTAATCGACATTCGAAATAAAAGTACACAATGTTTTTAAACGGATAAGTCTATGTTGCAGAGCAATTGGCACCCACAGCATATATCGTTTGGCACTCTGTCCTGTTTAGCGAATAAGAAAAACAACAAATAACAATTTAATCTCAAGTTTAATCCGAGTTAAATGCCTCGCAGTTTCATTACCGGGTTTTAAGGTCAACGAAGCTGTAAGTGCGAGCTCAGGCACTGGAACGGGAAAATGTTCGGTTCGATAGCGAATGTTATTATTTTTCCAGGAGTCAATTTGGTGCCTCGGGTCTAGAAATACAGGCCATCTTTTCAGTTCGGTTTTTGCCGCTGTTTTGCTTTCCCCCTTCTCTGGTGTCCGGGTGATAATCAACGGTGCTCAAACTGGCGCAACAGTTTGAGAGAGTTTTTTGAGGGGGCTAGTTGAAAGTTTGCAGCAGCCAGAGTGAGTGAGGTTATATGGGGGGGTAAATGGAAAGTTGGAGGAATGAGTGAGGTTATTTGGGGGTTAGTGGAAAGTTGGAGGAATGAGTGAGCTTATTTGGGGGTAAATGGAAAGTTGGAGGAATGAGTGAGGGGGTAAATGGAAAGTTGGAGGAATGAGTGAGGTTATTTGGGAATTAATGGAAAGTTGGAGGAATGAGTGAGGTTATATGTGGGTTAATGGAAAGTTGGAGGAATGAGTGAGGTTATTTGGGGATTGATGGAAAGTTTGAAAGGAATGAGTGAGGTTATTTGGGAGTTAATGGAAAGTTGGAGTGAGGTTATTTGGAGGTTAATGAAAAGTTGTAGGAATGAGTTATTTGAGGGTTATTTGAGGTTAGTTAAGGAAAGTTGGAGGAGTGAGTGAGGTTATTTGGGGGTAAATGGGAAGTTGGAGGAAATGCAGTGTTTAATGGTATGAGGAGAATTGAAGTTAATCACAGAGTAGGGAAAGAGGGAAGCAACAGAATCACTGCAGTAAAAAGGTTTGGAAGGGAAGAGGTGTTATACATGAACGCAGGAAGAAAGAGTTATGTTGGGTGAATGCTGAGTGTGAATAATGGGCAGAAGGGTTAAACTGTTGAGGTGGATTATTTGTGTGTTTTTTTGGAAGTGAAAATACATTGTGTTTTCATTTGGTCACTGGATGAAACTCGAGGACAGCATGTTGAAAAGGCTGTACGAAGTGAAATTAAAATATAAAATTTAGGCCAAAGGCCAAGCACTGGGACCTGTTAGGTCATTCAGTGGTGAAAGTGAAACTAAGGGAAATGGAGGTTTGCAACTGCGAGGTTTTCCTCCTTCACGAGGAAAACCCCGCAGTTGCACTATGAAACAAGTGTTAAGAGATGGTGGAAAGTAAGATGGAAGAAAGAGAATATGAATGAAGGTACAGTAAAATGAATGGAAGGAATTGCGGGTAGGAGCTGAAGGGACGCTGCAAAGAACCTTTAGTGATGCCTTCAGTGCATAGCATGAGATGCACTGACAATACTACCCTCCTACGGGATGAAAAGCCTGCGTGCTGGGCTTCCTAGATACATAGCCTCTCCCTGACACAGAACACTGTTTGTCTCTCTCCTTTTCCCTCCTTCCAAAGCTTCCAAATTGTATATAAGTCTCACCAACGTATCATCCTCCATTCTACATTCTTCATCTTTAGTAACCATTGTCAACTCATCCTATCAACCCTTCTTATTTCATAGACTAATTAAAGAGTCTGCATCAGTCGCTTCTCTTGAATAAATTAATTGCAGGCTTAACAGTACCTAAAGACACCCACACACACACAGATACACACACTTCAACTTTAGCTTCCTTAGCCACTTCATCTTCTCTCCCAAACTTTTTGCAGAGGTCCTGCTGCCTTCTTTGCTAAAGCCAACATTTACAACTTATTTATTGTCGTATCCTTTACACTTATTCCAAAAACCGGTACAAATCAACCACTGCTGTTTTTCGACCCTTTACACCGGCGGTCATTTTTAACAGATTTCTGTAAAAGAAAACTGTGGAGATGGCTTTTTGTCTGTCCGTCCGGCCTCTGATCTTAAAAACTACTGAGGCTAGAGGGCTGCAATTTGATATTTTGATCATCCACCCTCCAGTCATCAGACATACCAAATTGCAGCCATCTAGCCTCAGTAGTTTTTATTTTATCTAAGGTTAAAGTTAGCCATGATCATGCGTCTGGCACCGCTATAGGTGCCAGCAACACAGGCCACCACTGGGATGTGGCTGAAAGCTTCATGGGCCGCGGCTGAGAGTTTCATGGGCTGTGGTTGAGAGTTTTATGGGTCGTGGCTGAGAGTTTCAAACAGCATTATATGCTGTACAGAAAACTTGATTGCTCCGAAGAAACTTCAGCACATTTCAGTTGACTCTCAATACCTGAGTCTAACTTAACTTTTAATATTCACCTTTTACACTTCACAACTCTCTTAACATTTTGACATCTTTAATATAACTTCAGAGATTCCAGTGAAGCATTTACACTTATCAAGATAATTTTTCAGTGAATTCACTGTAATTTGTGTACAAATGTCATAGCAAAATAGCTTGAGTGTGACGTCATGAAATTATTGTTGCATACAGGAAAGGTATTTTTCAAGTGAAGGATAGATTTATCATATGACAAAGACGCCTCCCTCACTAGCCAAACACGGGCAGCCTATTACTACCTTAAGTTGCTTTTCAGATGTGGCGGGTGTATCTTACTGCTTTTCGTGTTTATTCTCCATTATTCATTCACATTTTCTTCCATGTTTCCCTCGAAGGCAATAGTGACGTGGTGAAATTGCTTGTTTTTGTTTGAGCTTTGTTCTTCAATGGCAAGGGAACTTCAAAAGTTCAAGTGAAGATGCAGTGCATTACTAGCCTAATACTATTCTCCTTGCATTGTAAAAATTTAGTTACATTATTATCTATTTATTAATTTGTTAGTTTAGTTTTTTTTAATAAGTGAGATATCTTTCCGTATTTCCCTTTACCGCCTCATGCTTTTTATAATGAACACCATAACATTCTTTGGAGGCTTGAATTTCAAGTCAGTGGCCCCTGTGGGCTTGTTCCATATGAATAGGTTCATCTTCTGAAATAATAATAATAATAATAATAATAATAATAATAATAATAATAATAATAATAATAATAATAGTAGCATGAGTCATAAAATGGAGAGGCAAATCCACTGTTATGTACATGTACATATATTTGAAGATAATAATAATAATAATAACAATAATAAATAATAATAATAATAATAATAATAATAATAATAATTAAAATTATGAGGTAGTACTTCAGGCCACCTTGTGCTAGTGGGATAGCATCCAGTTGTTTTTGTTTGTCACCTCGGTTGGCTGAACTACAAAAGGGTTCATTGACCCCTTGAGTACATCAAAAAGGGTGCTAGATTGTTTATCTAGTGACGCGGATGTAAAGAATGGTAATGGTGATGAATCTGTGTTGCTGAAGGCTGATTATGGAAGCATCAGTAAGACCTGTTCTAGTTTTCTGACTCACGCTGGAAAGAAGTTGACCCACGCGTTCGTGAGGTGGTAAGAGTAGTAGTATTAGAAGGGATTTGCCTTTGAAACGGCCCCCTTGCTCGCTCTGTTTCTGCTTTAGTTATGCGTGTTTAAGTATATTGCCTGTTAAGTACCAAACATTTTTTATGAATTCCTTCCTTTTTTTTTAAGCAATTAGCCTCTCCTCATTCCTCTACCTCTGACCTGACTGCTTCTCTTACCTCCAACCCAATCTTGGGAGGAGTGAGGGATGGACCACGAACACAGAACCCAGAAACTCCCAGTATGCTTGAATTTGCAAATTTCCTTTGGGCTCTATATGTTCGTTTTTGACAAAGGATATTCCTCGTTACTTGAAGGAAAAGATAAAGCACTGTGCAAAGTACTGCAAAGACATATTTTGCAAGAGTACCCGGCATATCCCATGTATGCAACATTATCAATGGGGAACAAATCCACAGATATATATGGCACGAATATATTTAAAAATAATTCTAAACAGAGAGCTTTCAGGAATCTGTTCGATTTTCCCTTTCAACTGAGATTGAAAAGGGGAATCGAACAAATTCTAGAAAGCTCTTTGTTTAGAATTATTATAAATATACTGTATTTGTACCTATACATAAGTGTGGATTTGTTTCTCCATTTCAAGACTCATGCTGCTATGAGTATTTCTTAACGTTGTCAATATTTCACATTACCTTGGCATAATCATTTAATCATTTATCGATGAAAGTGTTTTCAGTAATGTAAAAATATATAGGATATAATATACGTATAAATAAAGGCAATACCACGAAGGAAAGGAGAAACAATGGGTGGTGCTAGGCCTTTCAACTTACTGTCCTTTACTTAGTCTGCTAAGTAAAGGACAGTAAGTCGAAAGGCCTAGCACCACTCCATTGTTTTATATTCCATCGTGGTATGTTCTTTTATTTATAAATTCATCACGTTCCATATCTTCGTGACTCTGTTATACAGGATATAATAAATAAATATTACAATAATAGGGTCATCTCTATAAGGTGTTATAGGACTGCCAGAATTACCCCAGTACTTAATGCACTGGATAGAGAGCAAGAATTATGTAGTGGGTTTTACGCAGACGCTGAAAACCATAGCCATTGCGAGTAAATCTTTGAATACACAGGCAAGCTAATTTTAGTGTGCGAGGTAATTAATGGATTCCATGCAAAAGCTGTTCCTGGTAACTCTCTTTCGATAGCCGGAGGCTGCCATCCAGTGAGAGATAGTTGATGAAAGTGTGCAGTCGAAAAAGTTTAGTAAGTTTAGAATATATATATTGTTGCATTCTGAGTCCGGTTGGAAGAGTTAAATTGAATTATGAAAGTAATTTGCCTTAGGGACCAACATCTAAATCTCAGAACATAAGCAATAAATTTAATTAATAGTATGATTTACCTTGAAATTACATCCATTCAAAGAAAATGGGAAGGTCGCCTTTCAAACCAGTAGGTTAGCTTAAATTAATTTATTTGCAGATTTGCAACTATAAATTAATATGGACAGGCTGGCAGTCCAGCAATCAAGGCACACACAATTTGCAGTAAAAGTTTGACATGAATCTTATAACTTCATAAGACTGGCTGATAACATTATTTTACATTAGCATAACGATAACACTGAGGGGCCTAACAAGTGACCCTTGTAGACTGTCGACCTCAGAAGATTCTTGCCGTGGCAAGTTGGAATTGAGTCTTCTAAGGCAATTGTTTCACAAGGGCAGGGGCAGAACACGAAGAGCCAGATAACAGGATTCTGGAAAAGAATTCCAGGTCAGCATTCATTTACACAAAGACTTTCTGTCACATGAAATTGATTATTCAGGATGGAGGGAATTATTAATTAGATTTAATTAGCACATGGCAACACTATGGTGGGAATGCTCTAATTATCACAGAACAAACTTTACTTAGGCTTGGACCAAGTCGTGAGGGAAAGTGTGTGTGCTAGGCTGTGGGAAACAAAGAGACTTTGTTTGGCAGGATGAAAAGTTGGAAAAACTGAAAATGGAGAGAAATTCAGAACAAGGAAAAGGTGGCTGGCATTACTTGCAACTTCAAGACGTACCTTATTGCATCTGTGCATGGAGCTCACTTGCAAAAGATGGATTCAGGCCACCAAAGTCCCGACACGTGTCCAGTGGGAGGAGGACAGAGAAGAGACCTTGCTCTTCGGAGGCTGGACACAGAGTGAGATCGAGACCAGTCACAGAGTCGCCCTATTTGATTCTAGTGGCAGGCACAAGACAGCTGTACATCTGAAAGAAGCAAATAACAACCAACAGAAAGGTCAAAGGGAAGTAGGTCTTATAGTTAAGGCTAACTAAGGGTCAGCCTAGCGACCCATTTACAAACATGATGTGTCCTTGTGCCCTAACGGCTTTCTGCTCCCAATATCGTATGATAGTGGGGTAGGACATATACAATCTGTCCCTCTAGCTGGGGTCTCTTCCAGCTGCCATGAAATCTGACTTCCTAGCTAATGGACTGGAGAGAGCCGAATTTTCTAAAAAATATATATGTGAGAATATATATATATATATATATATATATATATATATATATATATATATATATATATATATATACATATATATATATATATATATATATATATATATATATATATATATATATATATATTCATGAAGCTAAAAATGTCATAATATCCAATTCTGCTACTTCATATACATGGAGTATAATGCTATATAATATCCCCGATGGGAATTATCACCGAAGGGGAATTTAAATTGATAAATGGATCGGAACCGCCTGGTCTCGATCCTCGACACGGCAACTTCAGCGACTCCATTCGACAGGCAAACCATTGAGCCAGATAGCATATAAAAAGAGGTATAAGTTATTGCCAAATCTGCCGTACATATTTTACCCGTGGAGAGTGGGGAACTCGTCCTTTATTTAGTCAGACTAATTAAAAATGGATTCGGCATTAATCCACCTCCACCACGATAACTCATTGGTACATTTGGAACATGTAGCTCTTACTGTTTGAGGATCGAGACCCGGCGGTTCCAATCCATTTATCACTTTAAAAATTACCCATTCGGTGATAATTCCTATCGGGGATATTCCCCTGTTACTTGAAGTAGCGTGAATTGATATTGATTCGTTAATGTTTGTTCTAATAAAGCCCCCTATTTGTAGCTTCATAGAATGTATATAAAT
>NC_089755.1:10403466-10430966 GCF_040412425.1 Macrobrachium rosenbergii
CGTTATATTTAATCAAAGGTATTTCGCCAGATTGTCAAGGGGGATGTTAAAGAAAGTGAGAAATTGCAAGACAAAACTGACATATTAGTTTTAAAGGGATATAAAATCAAACACACTCCTAGATACAGAAGATGGTCACATTTCTAGAAATTTGGGTACATGCAGATCTCTTTTTCAGGCCTTAGGACAAGAAAACTTTGTAGTTTGCATGAATTGTAGCCATGAACACATGCGTAGATGCAGCTGGACCTCAAGTGTTTACCACAGAAGACGAGAGCCCTATGGTTCCTGGTTCTGGGTTCCGGGTTGCATTTTCCTGAGATGTAACCGAGTAGCGAGACCTTTCCCTGAAAAAAGTTGGATGCCATATCTTAAAAACTAACCATAGAATTTTCTTGAAAACAATCTCATTATGTTTCCCACACCCAACCTACTTCAGAGATACTAATCTAACCTAACCAAACCCAACCTAGCCTAACCTAACCTGGGGGCATGGCAAAAAAAAAAAAACCGGGCTTGTGCAATACTAGCACACATCTCAGGAATTTCCTTCCGATTTTCTAGGTTTTAACACCACAAACACAGTTGCGGGCACACTACACTGTTCGTGTTAGGCGTAGATCTATTTAACTTTAAACAATTTTACTTTATAGGTTTTCTCTTTTGTGGTTAATCCATTATTTCAAATGATACTGAATTCCCTTGTTGTTCCTGGTTCCTGGTTCCTAAGCACTCACTCCACAAACACAGTTGCCGGCACAGTACACTCATCATTCACATGAGGTACAAAAGCTTTTCCCCCTTGTTGTTTCCAGTTTGATCGTCTTTAGTTTTACACTACTTTACAGTTCTTAAAAATGTTTATTTCACTTATTTTCAGCAACAATAACCCGGAAAATTGAAAGATGTTTCTAAAGTAGATATTACAGAATATTTCCATTTACTTTGAACCCCCCGTTATTTTTTTTTCTTTTTCTTTTAACTGAGGCAGAGCCTTTATGCTATTAGCTTTGACATCCATCACTTTCCAGGTTAACAACATTTTCATTTTCCCCAGTTTTCTGTTAGGGTTTTCTGTTAGGGTCTCTAAGTAATGTGATCTTCTGTTTTTCGTGCGGCTTTACACCTGAATAAATAAATGTTCTTTGCTGTCCTCCTCCCCACCCTGCAGATATTACAGACCTCGTCCTTATATTTATTTACCCCGGAAGTTAGCCTTCAAGTTCAACATATTCAGCCTGGCTTTCATTATCATACAAGCGTCCTTTGTTCCCAGTTGCCTTATGTACTTATTTTCCCGAAGTTTTCTATGAACTTCAGCTTTTTATTTTTTTCCTGTTTTTCTTTAATCTCTCTTCGATATCTTGCTTAATTCTTATCTTTATTTCCCTTTTCAGTGTTTTTTTTTTTTGGCATATTCTCCCATTCCATTTATCTCTGTTATATTGGTACATATGGTTTCTAAGCTTTTTTGTCCAGCACAGTCCATAGGGGCTCTTAACTGATCTTCTATTATTTCTTTAATTAATTTTTTATCCTCCCAGTTTATAATGTTGTGGAAAAGCATTATTTTTTTTATATTCTATTCTGTAGGCTACTGGCCATATGCCGGACTCCACAATAATTCCCCAATACGGTGTGCCTGCCCTTTGGTTGTTCGTACATTCCTCGGAGGATCCTGTATTGCATTTTCTCCGGGGCATTCGGCTCGTTTTCCGTGATGTTACTCCGTCTCTGTGTTGGCAAATAATGTTAGTATCACTACTTTTTCATAGATCTTTTTCCTTACTTCTAGCGCCACATTTCCTACTTTCTTTTCGTCTCCATATTTTCTTATTTCTCTTAATAGGTTCTCTCTGCCTTTTGATTTCTCGTTTTGATACTCGCTTCCTTTGAGCCATTTAGTGTGTACCATTCTCCTATAAGTATTTGTATTCTTTACCCTAATAATTGGACCATTTTTAACCTCTGTTCTAATGTGGACATCTGTGCTCTTTGCTTTTTATCTGTTACCAGCACTGCTGACTCACTTGGCTTAGTATTAAATGTAAATTTCTTAAGCTGCTTCAGGCTGCGGCAATTGCCAATTGCCATTTCTGCTCCTTCTTTCCTGCTGGTGGGGAGCATTATGTCATCCACAAATATTAAGGACTCTATTTCTATGTTTCGTATGAATGTTACGCTCTTCCTGCTTATCTCATTCACCTTGTCTGTCACAATGCTGCATAGCTTTAGGCCATATATTGTTCCTTGCTTCCCATTTTCTGTTATTTCAATAGTGTCTGTTTCTTCCGCAGGGCATCGTATACTGCCTTGCCGTTTTCATTCATCTTTCTTATCAACAGTTCGTCTTTCCATCCTATCATTTTCCCCATCTCCTTGATGCAGTCCTTCAGGTGCAGTTTGTCAAAGCATTTGTATGCATCTCCAAACCACATGTACATTGGGGCGCCTAACAATGTGTTGCAGTCAATCACTGCGTAACATCAGGGTTGGCAGGTGATCAACCACATTGGAACCGGCTTATCTTCTGGCTTATCTTTTCCTTCGACATTTCCTTCATCACTTTTTCAAATACCTTGCTTATGTTGCTAGTCATGAATATCCCTCTCTTGTTTTCCAATTCTAGTGTGCTGCCTTTTTTATGCAGTGATAATATTTCCGTTTCTTCCCATTCGTCTCCAGTTACAGTAAGAGTGCTAAACTCTCAGTCAATTCTGTAGCCATATTCTTTATAATTATGTTATTTATTCCTTGACTGCCCGGGGTATATTTATTCTTTGGGTTCCTTACTACTTTTTCCTTTTCATAAATGCTTGGCTTTTGGATTTTTCTAGATTTTCCCCTCCCACAAAGGGACATCCATTTATGGTACTGGAGGTTAATTTCATCTGCTACCTTCCCTATTTCATCTTCAGATTTATCTAATATGAATAAATCTTTCGTAATATTGTTCATATTCTCTTCTGATTTCTTCAACATTCTCTATTGTTATTCCTTCCTTACTTCTAACACGCACCACATTGTTCGGTTTTGTGTCATCTAGTTTTTTTCTGGAAGTGCCAGAAGGCTGCTCCATTCACTCCTCCTCCTGGCATTTTATGTCGGCTGCTGCTTCCTTTGTCCTGATGCCGTCTGCCTTCATTTTTCTCTGATAATTGTCCTTCAAAAGAAGGCATATTCAAAAATGGAAAAAAGCACGTTAAAAGAAGAAGAAGAAGAATAATCTCTCCTGCACCTGCCATAACCTCTTCTTTATGTACTACTAAACTTTTTTACCTCCTTTTAATCCTCCTCCTTGTAGCCCCATGAGGTCTCTTAATACTTTTGATTTGCTCTCCTTTCTCACTCTGCTTCTTTTCTTACGCTTTCTCAAGATTTTGCCCAGTTCTGTTAACCATTTGGTGTACTTCTCTTTTACTGGACCATTTTCTCTTGTTGTGTCTACCAAGGCATGTCTGTCATTGCAATGTTTTAGTTTTCTTATGTCTACTATATATTGTACACTCTTGCTTCTCTCACATACTGTTCTCCAGTTCATGACCACTCTCACAGCACAGTGGTCAGAGTGCACTAGTTCAGAGGAGATCCTGTATGGAGTTATTTCTTTTGTTTCATCAATTTCTATTACCTGTACTACTCCTTCATCTTCTTCCCTTATCATTACATAGTCAGTAATTGACTTCTGCATGTTTTGAATTCTTGTCCATGTTCCAATGCATTTTCTGTGATTATTTAATAACATTAGCTTATTTTGTTTGATTAGTTTCAATAATGTTTTCCTCCTGTAGTCACTTCTTCCTTATTGTTGGAAATTACTTTTCCTATTTTGCAGTTAAAGTTCCCAAGGATCATTGCTTTGTCCTTGTTTTCCTCTGCTTTATTTATTTTCTTTTCTATTAAGGAGTGCATGCCTATCAGCTGGTCATTTTTGCACTTATTTTCCTGTGGGGCATATATAACACCTAACCTTATCTTGTTAGTGCCATTTCTAATGCTGACCCAGATAGAGTTGTAAGTTATGTTTTCTCCTTTAGTTTGTACAGTGACACTTGCCAGCTCATTCTTAATGCCTATTAGGACTCCTCCTCCTTCCCTGCTTCTGTTGTTATGGAACACCTTGTAACCAGTTATCTCCTCAAATTCATTTTTCTGGAGGTGAGTTTCTGTTAGGCATGCTATTACTGGGTCCACCTTTTCGATTATTTCTTTCAAGGATTCTAATCTTGACTTGGTGCCCCTAATATTTACATAATATATACCACAGTTAGTGTATAGTCTTTTTTTCTTTATACCTCTTCTTGTCTTTTTACATTTTTTTCAGTCTTGCACTCCTCTTTCCCTACTGACCTCTCCCGAGGTCCTCTCCTGTTGGACACTGTGGGGTTTCTTACTACTTCTGCCCATGACACAGGGTTTGGCCTCTCTGCTTGCATGTTCATTATTTCTAAAAAATGTATCTTGTTCGCCACTTCCTCCATTCTCTCTCTTAGCATAGCCATTTAATTTCTCACTTTGTATTCTTCAGTTGTTTTCCTCATCTGGCTATTTCTATCATGGTTTTGTATGCTGTAACACCTGAAGCGGCAGCCCGTCTCGTCCCATGGACATGGTTCCCTATTTTTGAAAAACTTGCAAAGATATCCTCCTCTCTGCTCACTTGTGATTATTCTGGCTCGTAGTCTTCGTATGTCTCATTTCTTTGTACATTTCCTTTCCATGTACTATAACCCTATTTTGGCTACTGATTCTGTGATTGTATCTACAGTTTCTTCCATATTTGCAGTGGCCCTCTTTGAAATACATTCTGACCTTTGGCCTACTTTGTTTCCTTGTATTATATCCCTATTCTGGCTACTGACCCTGTGACTATATTTACAGTTTCTGCCGTATTTGCAGTGACCCTCTTTGAAGAAGTTACATACTGTCCTTTGGCCTACCTTTCTGTCCTGACTGTTCTGGGTTCGTGTATAGATTCTGCTTTTCCACATATGCAGGTACTCACAAGAATCTCCTTTCATGCACTTTCCAGCTCTAAAGCACCCGCATGCTGCTTTTGTTGCTTTAGGTACCATTTGATTTTCCAAGGATTCCTTACTTTCCTTCAGTCCCTTCTGTTGATCAGCCCCATGTTGAGGGCTTCGCTATTTAGCCTTTCCTCGTCAGTAGGGTTAGGTGAGTTTCTGACTGATCTGGAAATTGTTTTAGTGGGCGTTTCCACGGTTATACTTTCTTATTTTCCATATCATTCAGTAGGTTTTCATTTAGGGTTTTCAGGTCTTCTATGAGACTCCATTGGTTACTGACTGTCCTTTGTTTTCAGCAATTTCTGATTGCTTTTTCTAATTTTCCTTTGTATGATCTGCAATCTTCTTTCGATTTTCCTCTTTCTTTCTTTCTCTCCTTCTCTGAGTTAACTGATAGTTCTCTCTCCTGTCTTCGCTCGTCCATTTAATTATTCACCATCTGAGATTACACACTTCAATCAGAAATAAACTTTCAATTAAAATAATAGTTAACCACACAAATAGTGACCCACAATACAGTATACTTGACCTTTGACCTTTCATCCAGCCCCCTGTACTTATCACAAAAGTAATTAACCCTCCTGATGCTTTAAGTCGTGACCTTTTGTCTTTTCGAGTGAGAATATTGAGGCTTCACTCCAACAGTTGAATTATGTGAACTCGACCTTAATTTAAATGTTCCGTCTGGTCCAATTATCTTAATTAGTAATTGAGGAAGTACTTATGGGTATGTACTTTTCTATAGCCCTGTTGCGGCTATAGAAGTTAATTTTGTGCCAATTCTACTTCTTTTTCCTTTCTTATATTGTATAAAGTAAATCTGTAGACAAGATCGTGACTTGTCTCCGATTTTCCTTAAATAAAATTAAATGTAAGGTATAGTTATGCGCCAGAAAATTATGGGTATGTTTTATGAACTTATATATATACAGTAATGTATATATGTATACAAATTATCTATCAATCTATCTATCTATATATCTCTGTATAGATCGATAGTTAGATAGATGATAGATAGATAGATAATTTGTATCCCACATAGGAAATTCAAGCTCAAAGCTAATATATGCCGCATAGTATATTAGGTAAATATGATGATGAGTAACATAATAATAGATAATTGGGTAATTACCTCATCAGTAAAGGTAAATGTTCCTGAAAATGGCAGTAAATATGCAAAAATTACATATATATATATATATATATATATATATATATATATATATATATATATATATATATATATACATATATATATATATATATATATATATATAATATATATATATATATATATATATATATATATATATACACATACATACATACATAAATTTATATACAGACAAAAAACAGTTGGACGCACTGCAAGGGAAAGTTTCATGTTTACTATAGAAACGTTATCCCAGATACTCCCAAATATAAAAAGACAAATATTCAACAAAGTTAAGAGAGCACATAAACCCTTCATTTAAAATTCACGCGTCTGTAAGATATTAAATCTGGCATTAATAAATTGTAAATGTACCTGTACATATTAAGACTTTAGTAAATAGCAGAGGCAAGAAGCACAAAACACCTACCCACAATGGTAGTGTAAAGCAGACTAACAAGAAATGCAGAGCAGGAGGGGGGGAAGCACAGACAAGGCTAAAAACAAGAGCAAACTATGCAATGAAATGTTGGGTTGATGCTGACCGGTGATTTAGGGTAAGGACAGTTAATTTGATCATTATAGATTCAAGGGTGGCCAGTTCCTTGGCGTCAAACGTTACATTCACGACACTTTCTCCCTCTTTAAGCATGGTCACCAAGTTGAATACCCAACCCCATAATATTAAATTTACTGTTGAGACAGAAACCCAAAACTCACTTCCCTTCCTGGACGTAAAAGTTACTAAAGACGAGACAGGTTTCAACACTGGCATTTATAGGAAGAAAACTTTAACTGGCCTAGGCATTAATTTTTACAGCTGCTGCTTTTTTTAATTTTAAGATGAATTCCGTGTCCACCCTCCTCCATAGAGCTTTTAATTTGACCTCCAGTTAGCCTGCTTTTCATGATGAGATTGTTTTCCTCACCAACTATTTTAAGAACAATTACTTCCCACCGTCAAATCTTCCATACAGCCCTTAACAAAATGCTTAATCTGAAACTAAATCCCCACCCATAGATCTCAGTGACCCTAAATGACGTCTATATGCTAGATTCCCTTATTTACCAGAACAGATTCAGGAAAAAATTATTAGTTTCTTCAATAGACAATCACCTGCACTCAACCTAAAGCTAATCCGATGAACCCCAGAACCATCGGGTCCCTCTTTCATTTCAAGGATAGAATCAGCCCCCTAATTACCTCCGGTGTAATCTACAAATATACCTGTCCCAGATGTAATCTAGGCACATACATCGGATGTACCAGGAGGCTGCTAAAGATCCGAATCTCCTCTCACAAGGGGATTAGCTGTAGAACAGGTAGTCGACTATCTAATCCTGATCAGTCGAGTGTGAGAAACCATAGCAAAACTTGCAAAACACACATAGACGCCAGAGACTGTAGTATTGTGGGAAGAACACAAAGTATGGAGGAACTGACCACCCTTGAATCTATAATGATCAAATTGACTGTCCCTGCCCTCAATCGCCAATCAGCATCAACCCAAATGTTCATTGCATAGTTTGCTCTTGGTTTTAGCCTGTGTCTGTGCTCCCCCACCCCTCCCCCCTCCTGTTCTGCATTTCTTGTTAGTTAGTCTGGTTTACGCTACCATTGTGGGTAGATGTTTTGTGCTTCTTGCCTCTGCTTTTGGTTCTCACCTTGTTGTCTTTTTTAAAATTTAGCAAACTTGTGTGTGTGTGTATATCTATCTATCTATCTGTTTATACACACACACACACACACACACACACACACACACACACATATATATATATATATATATATATATATATATACTGTAATACTGTATATGTATGTGTATCTATCTATCTATCAATTATATATATATACTGTATATGTGTGTATCTATCTATATATATACATATATATATATATATATATATATATATATATATATATATATATATATATATATATATATATATATATATATATATATATATATATAAATATGTGTGTGTGTGTGTATGACTGTGGGAATATTTTCTGTTAAAACAGAATTCTGTCAAATATAAGAGCCTAAAAAACGCCAAAATGTAGACAATAAATGCCGTATTTGAGAGACCAACTGTTTCTCTCATCAGGCAAGTAATGAATGAGAAAGAGTCACAGGAAAGCAGTATTTATACCAGAAGGTCCATAGGTCACCCGTTACGTCACTCCAGTTGACAATTTCTCTTTAATCTCCTTAATTGCGGGTTGAAGGAAGATTTCATTTATATGTGAGTCTCAGGCTCCTTTTGAAAGATTCATCGTGTTTCTTTGTTCAATCAAAGCTGATTCCACCGTCTGGCTTTTGAAACGACAATTGGTGCTAAAAATTATATGTGACAAATTCCTCTGTTTTCCTACCTAACTGAACGTTTATGCTGCATTAATCTCAGGGGGTGATTTACCTGTAAAACCGATATAAGATTCTTCACAGTCGAGGAGGGGACTGGCTTTTTGTTGTACGTTAATGAGGATCTGGCTAAGGTATTTGGGTAGGTAAAAGCAAAAGGGTTAGAGTTTCCAAATGTCTGTGTCAGTCTTAATCCTGTCCAGGTATGGGGTTTTTATTTTATTGTTGGGCGTCTCTCTAGTCTTGTTTTGAGAGGACGGTAGAAAATTATGTTAGCTTTGTGGATCGCTTTCAATTATATCGTCAGGGCACTTTCAAGATGACTGCTGCTTACGGGTTAGTTAAATTACCTTTTCCAGGAAATCCGGGGAGTTGTGTAATAACCAGGTATTTGGAATACTTCATGACAATATATATCTGTCACTTATACACATGTGACTTTTTATGTCTACAAATACGAAGCAAAAAATACCATTTAACATCCACTGCACTGTACTTTGAGTATGAGTTACACCCAAAGGAAATTATAAACAAATGCTTCGTCCCCGGCAGGATTCGAACCGTTGCCTAGTTAAGAAATAACGATAAGTGTGGGCTTAGGTCTGTTTTATAATATGGGAGGTGTAGGTATTTCCTGCCGTGTTGGTTTGCGCATTATTGTAAAGATATCCCTAATTATGATCACTTGTGATTAGGGCGAGGTGGGTGGAACCGAATACTTCATGAGCGGTCTCTTTGATGTGCAGATAAGGATATTAGAGATTATGGGAAAAATGAGGAGAAGAAGGAATGCAAGGTAAAATTTTGACAAAAACAGATATATAAAAATTTGAAATGGGCGGCAAAACTATGATGTCCAAATAAGGAGATGAGAGAATAATAGATAAATGAGAAATGAAATATATATATATATATATATATATATATATATATATATATATATATATATATATATATATATATATATATATATATATATATATATATATATATATATGGTAAAATGCAGAAAAACACAAACAGATATTATAAGAATTCTGTTTATAAATTGAGAGAGAAAGAAAGGCCAATACAATCCACAGGACACGATTCGCTTTATATTTTATTGCTTTCATTTCCTCTGGAGTTTTGGAAAGAGAAAAAGAAACATTTTCCAAAATTCGTTCGTTTTTGAGTAAGGGCGAAGTCATGAAACCACTTTGGGTCCTTCCGATGCCTTCAAAGACACGAAATAGAATCAATATTTTTTTCAGAGTTGGAATCGTCTTCCTTTATGCTCTTTGGAATAAAAATTCCCGCTGTCTGTTCATTCCAGCTTGATTTTTGATATTCACGATAAAAATGCAGTATCCATATAAAACATTGGCTTAGAATATTCTCATGAAAATATATTTATGTGATACATGCATACAGCATTGGGTATGTATATATATATATATATATATATATATATATATATATACATATATATATATATAAAATATATATATATATATATATATATATATATATAATATATATTATATATATAATATATATTATATATATATATATATATATATATATATATATATATATATATATATATATATATATACACACATACATACATACATACATATACATTTACAGATATATGTATATATCTATCTATATATATGTGTGTGTGTATATATACATATAGGTAGATGGATATATATATATATATATATATATATATATATATATATATATATATATATATAGATATATATATATCTGTATATCTATCTATCTATCTATCTATCTATCTATCTATCTATCTATCTATCTATCTATCTATATATATATATATATATATATATATATATATATATATATATATGTATACACATCAATCTCTCTCTGGTATCAGCCTAGGAGTTCTTGATTTATCTCAAAACTCATCTAAAAGACATAAATAGATTAGTCCGATAAACAGGGTTCTAAACAATAATGGAAATTGTTTTGTTTTTTCACGTTGTATATTGTGAGGAAGTGTGGAAGTTGCATTACAAACTCCTCTCTCTCTCTCCCACCTCAGGAATTCAATTCCCCTGAGCAATTGACTTGAACGATCCTTAAGTCCAGTCGAGTTAATGATAAAAGGTGTAAGAGAGAGAGAGAGAGAGAGAGAGAGAGAGAGAGAGAGAGAGAGAGAGAGAGAGAGAGAGGCGGTCTTGGGAAATATCTGTTCCTCCTCCACCTCCTGAATTATTCCTGGGCCTTTTCCTCTTCAGCGATTATAGTTCACGGAATGCCAGTCTTCGGCTGTCATCACATTATTAATATGATTAGAAAACAAGTAAAAAATGCGCCGAAGTTTCTTCGGCGCAATCGACTTTTCTGTACAGCCGCTACGTCATATAATCAAGGCCACCGAAAACAAATCTGCCTTTCGGTGGTCTCGGTATAATGCTGTATGAGCCACGGCCAAAGAAACTCACCAGGGCCCAGTGGTGGCCTAACCTATGTCGTTTCCAGAAGCAAGTCTATGGCTAACTTTAACCTTAAATAAAATAAAAAAAACTACTTAGGAGGCTAGAGGGCTGCAATTTGGTATGGTTGATGATTGGAGGGTGGATGATCAACATACCAATTTGCAGCCCTGTAGCCTCAGTAGTTTTTAAGATCTGAGGGCGGACAGAAAAAGTGCGGACAGAGAGACAAATAACCAACTCAACAGTTTTCTTTTACAGAAAACTAAAAGTAGACCCTTCCTTAAACATGTCCTGCTATACAGGATGGCTGTGAGCTAATCTCCTAAATTCTTTGACACATGTTACCACTACAAATGAAGGATGAGTCTCCTGTGCAGAAAACATGTGCCTTTGTTTGATTCCCCACAAATTAATCATCAAAACCAAGCAACTCTATTACAGTCAAGTGAAAAGTAGAATTTAATGAGAGATAAAAAAAAGAGGAGATCCATTTTTGCTTCCTCCGTCGTTAGTGAAATGAGCTGTTAAATAGAGGATAGAGTCTCCTGAGAAAAGCGGGACTAAAAGGTTCAAGAAGTAAACATCATTAGGAGTGAACCCCATGGGGCCAGGTGCCTCCAGAAGCTCTGTGTTTTTGTTCCATTGTCCTTCTTTGCTTGCTTTTGTGCTCGTCTCTTTGTCTGACTGCTTGCCTGTCTGTCTGTCTGTCTGTTCGTGACTGAGATTGCGCAAGATGTTATGCATTTATTTTGACGAAATTTTTACCGAAGATAGAGTTTGTATCTAGTAACAAGTGATTAAATGTTGGAAGAGGCAGGAATGTAATCTGTGGAAAAGGGACCGTTTTGTGTTCAGATTTGATTAAAATACTCCAGGTTTCAGTAACTGAAACCCTACGCACCATTCCCGTAGATTATTTCAGCCAGTCAGTTGATCTCGGCCTCTCCGGAGATATTATCCCGACTACTGGCGCGTCACTTTAACACTGAAACAACTCGTCCGAATCCCTAGAAGACGTTTCCACTTGATTAGAATACATGCGCTCAAGAGGCTTCGACGCTTTCAAAGTTACTCTCTCCCTGGTTGATTTCTCTTCCTTTCTATACAGTGAAAGTGGTTCCAAATGGTTGTTTCATTTCTCGTGGAACTTTCGGTGTGATGATGGTGTCTTTCTCATGACCTTCGTTCTTCTCTAAGATAAAAAAAAAAAGGTATGCTGCTTCCCCCAGTCAGTCTTTTCTTGCAGTGAATACTCTGTCATCATTTTCATCATTACTGAAATATTTCGTAAGCCGTTCATTGCGCTGCAATTATAACTGCTGTTTATAGAGACACTGATATCATTAGTGAATGTAGTTTTATGAAGTTTCCTGGGAGGGACAGTATCATATTTATAAAATGATAAGGACATTAATGATTGATTCCGCTGCTAAGATTGCTTATAGATAGCTACAAGATGGGAGTTCACGCAACACTCCTTGTTATTCATGTTGATGGAGTTAGGTCTTTTTATTAATGAGAGCTGATAAAATGTTTGAATCAGTTTCTTCTTCTTGTGCATCTCGTATTGGAAATTATCTGGGCATTAATTATTGTGCAGTATTAGTATCAATGTTAATGAACGAGTTAATTGGAAAGTCTTTAAAATCATAATGTAGATCAGTTTCCGTAAAAACTTCCCAAAATCTCAGGAGTACTGATGTCTTACAGACATCAGTCTTCCTCTGATAGGAATTCAGACTTCATTTTTCGTTTTCTAAAAGCAAGGAAGCAGTCTGAGAACAGAGCAGAAAGGTGTGAAGCGTAAAATCATTGTAAATTAGAAGCCTGGCAGTAAACGAAAAAAATGCTAAGTCCGAGGTCCGGTTCCTGGGCCGATAGAAGGAGCAGCTGATTCTTAATCGGAATTGTTAATTTATGAGCTCAAAGAACTAATGAATATTCATTCGCAATGCGTAAAGATGAAGGTTAGATTTCAAGCATTAAATAACGACAAAAAATATCAGTAGTCTTCATTCATGATTCCTGTTTTGATTTTAATATTCCTAAAGCTTCTAGGGAAAACTGCAAGCTCTCCCTTTCTTTAATGGCTGACAAATTCCGAGAGAAAGTAAAAGAGAAAGGGAAGGGAAGCTACCTAAACCACCCAAAGAGATATTAAATTCCAGTTCGCGAGAAGGGATATTTAATTTTGCAAACAAAAGAAAGAATTATCAGAAGACTTGCATTATTTCGTAAGTGAAGAATTCATTGTACCATCGAGGTTCTGTTTACCTGGGAAGTGAGTGAGAGACAAACAGCGAAGTATGAGCAAACAAGGTTATTGATGACCATGGAAGGAAAATGGACGATGCAAACATCTCCTTATTCATACTTGAAGGGTTTCCTTCGTGTTCCAAAATCCCAGCGACCGGAAACTTTAGGACTTCTGGAAAAAATATTAATGATATGCAAATTGCTACGCTTAATGATGAACGAAAATAAATACGTAGATATTTTACGAAAATATGAATGACCCAGTAATTGATAAAGTTTACTGCTCGTATTACGAGTATTAAGTGAAGAAAAGGAATCATTAGAAAGACAGAAAATATATAAACTCTGTTGATGCAACCATCGTTTTTCAGAAAACACGTGTACAAGAGGGTTCCTTCCTAATTATTATTATTATTATTATTATTATTATTATTATATTATTATTATTATTATTATCATAAATAAAAAAATGAAAACACTCAAACTGAACAAAACAAAAGAAAGAATTTGTTTCTAATTTTTATCCACCTTTAACTATATCTACAATACTCTACGGGAATGACACTTCGGTTTTCACCCTGCGTCTACTCCCTTGTCCAGTATGAATCCCGTAGGGGGTGCGGGTTGGGGGAGGGGTACCGCGGCCGTCAGTGCACCTAACGCGGTGCACTGTAGGCATTACTTAAGGGTCTTTGCAGCGCCCCTTCGACCCCTAGCTGCAGCCGCTTTCATTCCTTTTACTGTACCTCTGTTTTCTGTTCATACTCTTTCTTCCATCTTACTTTCCACCCTCCGCTGACAATTGATTCGTAGTGGAACTGCAAAAGGTTTCCCTCCTATTCCACCTCTCAAACCTTTTAATCTCCATTTCCGTTTCAGCGCTGAATGACCTCGTAGGTCCCAGTGCTTGGCCTTTGGCCTAAATTTCATATTCAATTCCATTGCAAAGCATAAACTTGAAGATTAGAATAAACTACAGAGGAGAATTGAACCACAAGACGCAGGTGTTTTCTGCGAAATTCGATTCCATTTGCAGGAAAAATTGCAACATACAGAGGATTAAAGTCTATGGAGCCCCTACCTGTATCTCCTGAATGCGCTACACAAAGCAACCCAGTTTTAACAAAATCAGAGAACAAATATTTTTATGAACAATTATGCAATGATTTATTTATATATATTTATATATACACACTTATATACACATACATATATTCATACATAGGGAAAATCATTCCCGAGGTACAGCAGTGTCTTCATTTTCAAACTCGAAGCCAAAAAGAACCAGACCTACATTTTTATAGAAATATTTACGTCGTACATCTTAATACTTTTAACAACGGTGCGTAATGACACCCTCCATTAAGAAACAATCAGACTGTTCAGTGCAAACGAAAATCAACTTATACACCAGAGATAAGTGTTAAATCCATTCCTGGCGAAAGAAGAGAGAAGAAGAAGAAGCGGTAGTTCCTGGTCACAGTGAGTCTGTTGATCGTTCCCGCTCTCCTCCACTTAACTGTTTCGGAGTTGGAAACTTTGTAAAAGCAGTTCTGGGCTGAGGAAGCGAAGAGGCTGCGGGACTCCTAAAGGCAATATATATAATTTCTTGTTAACTCCAAGGTGCGTTTTGTTTATGTTGTGTCTGACTTATGCTGCCTCCTGTTCTTGGTTCTGTAGCTTTGAGTTTCGATGTTCACGTTGTTGGAAATTGAATATATGATTTAGGATTTTCATTATATAGTATCATATTTGTATTTCCGGAGGCTTCTTTAATACTTGTACAACTCTTTGGAAAGTCATGAATTATTATTTGTTATGGTGTCGCTTAGCTCTAATTATTATTATTATTATTATTATTATTATTATTATTATTATTATTATTATTATTATTATTATTAACTAGATGGAAAAGGAGATTGATACAATCCCAACAAGAAAAGCAGCCAGTACAAAAAGGGAAATTGAGAAAAACGTAATAAAAACAGCTACATCAATGTAACTTGATTCATGTTAGCTACAGAGTGATACAGAGAAACTGTTGGATAGATCAGAGTTCATTGGGAGAATAACGAATAAAGAACTAAAAGTGAAACAAAACCTACGTTTAGAATATTATGCAGTCAAGTGCAGGCATCTGTGGTGAAGATATTCAGATGCACATTTCACGTGTAGAGGATCGTATAGTTTCCGATACATTACAACGAGAGAAAAAACAGAAAAGGACTTTTCATATCAGACATGGCCTCACCTCTCACTCGAATTTGTCTGGAATAGGAAGTCAAGTCCATTACGGAGTTTGTTTTTGGAAAAATTATGCAACTTTTAACTTTGATCCCGGGAATGTATCCATCAGATTCCCACAAAGGGGAAGCGTTGGACCTCACGGAATCATTATCAGCTCCACTGGATAATTTGTATTTTTTTTCCTTTCTGCATCTATTTTTTACTTTTACTTTATCATCCATGTTTGTGAATGTGCGTGATGCATCTATCATATTACTTTCCTGAGAATCTACAAATTATTATAATTAAAATTAAAAATGTCCTCTGGAATATCTGAAATATCTTCATTTATAGAGATTAATATTTTTTTCTTTTTTTTTAATTCCTGAATTCTGCTCGTGAATCCCCAAACTTTTCCCGTCGCCCGCGCCCTCGTTTATCGACTCAGAGACCGCCCCTATTAAGGTGTGGCGCTGTTACGTGAAATTCCAGAAAAGAAAAATAAAAAGCGGAAAAAATCAGTGCTTGTCAATGCTTCTCCGGAGTTCTTTGCACGACCTTCTTCGTAAGGGACCTCCTTTGCATGTTACAGGGATGCATTGCAATACTTCCTTCTTTCTTTTTGTGATGTATTTTAACTTAATTGTCTGCATTCTTTTTTTTTATCTAAATTGATTTTAGCTGGAATGTCTGACTTATTTTTTTCTTTTCATCCTTTTTGCGTTTTTGTAAACGAACTAAATCCAAGCAACTTGTTCTCTGGTGAGTCTCAAACAAGACGAAGTGGAAAAGAAGGTATTATGATCTTGTTCTCCAAATCCAGAAGAGCCTCTGGTATCAAAAAGGTCTTTTCTTCCTGGTTGGAAGTCTTCTCGATGTGACAAGTCTTTGTGTCCTCTGACTAAACTACAGGTCCTGTGTCACTGCAATAACCAGAATGGCCTATTTAGTTCTCGATTTCTTCACACCTTTTGGATATCGTCACTACAGAAGCCTTCGATCCAAATGCAATAAATATGAAGTAATTTGATGTCCGTAGCAGGATTCGAGCCCGCATCCAGTATCGGAACGAGGTCACGTTGCTGACCTGACTACTAGAAGGATAAAAGTCTACTGCTGCTCATATATACACATTACACACACACACACGCATATACTCGTATATATATATATATATATATATATATATATATATATATATATATATATATATATATATATATGTATATATATATATATATATATATATATATATATATATATATTTTTTTTTTTTTTTTTCATGATGTTGCCTTGTAATACGTATATCCTCCTATAATTTTGACATATTTACTTTTTTCATGTGTTATGTTTAATGATAATGATCGTTGAAGTGTCATATTTAGTTTGGCATCAGATCTCAAAAGAACTTGATTAAGTTACTTGATAGCGTAATTTAGAATTGTTATTATAATTTTAATAGTAACGTAATTTAGAACGAATATCTTTCTTGGTAAAAAAGCGTAGCTTATGAACACGTGTGTGTACACCAGGGTTTGTTTCATTTCAGTTGTCATCAGTTGAGATAAGAGGAGCGCTTTGTTTTAGGCTAGCGATGACAGGTTTGCAAAACAAACGCCGATTCGTCCCATACGGGCTCAAGACGAGTGATTTCATGTTGTTACATGCGTTGTTTGAGTCACGTACGCCACTTTGAGAGAAAGAATACGTGTCCTGATCAATTACGTCGTGTTTTGTAAGATGCGTTCAAAACGTTTTGCTGATGACATAACTTTCCTTCTAGAAGCTTCTCCATTGTATCTCGCACCCAAAAACGCTTTAATGACGTCACCTCCTGCTTCTAGAACTTTGTATCTCGCACCCAAAATGCTTTAATGACGTCACGTAATTGTTTCACTGTTACTGAATCCTAAAATCTAATTCATTCTGATTTCTGAGACCAGTCGATTTGGTTCCATCTCTCTCTCTCATTCCTTATTAGGAAGAGATTACTTTTAACGTAATTTTTTGTGGTCACTTTTAACATTAACTTTTGAGATCTGAATTTAGCAAAGTTATTTAGTTTGTAACGGCGCCTGGTAAAAAAGTGTGCATTGTGTAACGCAGCTGCAGCAAGTGATTTACAGAGGTTTTCACAAGTTTGTGTAAGGTAACGTGAATTTTACCTATAATACCATGGTATGATAAGTTAGGAAGTTGTGGTATGATAAGTTAGGAAGTTGTGGTATGATAAGTTAGGAAATTTTGAACAAGTGAAATCATTATTGATAAATCTTATGTGTATTTTTGTGTGTTTTTCTATTTACAGTTTCTTTATATTTTCACATTTTTATGATTGTGATGTAACATTTATTTACATAGCATTGTAAATATTTCTGGTAATTTAACATTGCATACTTAATTTTGCATACTTAATTTAACATTGCATACTTAATTTAACATTGCATGCATTTAATTTAACATTGCATACTTGATTTCATTTATTGAGATTTTCTTTTTAAATCTTGAGTGATTCTTGATAGTTTAAATTTTGCTTGATTAATTTAAATTCCTGATAAAGTTTTTTGTGAATTAGTTTTGTTTCATAATTTAATTCAAGAATTAATTGAGTGTTGTGTTAATTTCAACTAATAGTAAATTTTTCAGATTGTGAATTCTAATTAATTGTGAATTCTAATTATAAACTTTGAATTTAAAAATAAATTTTTGTATTTAACATTTTTAGTAAACAGTGTTTCATTTATTGACCATCAGTGAATAGGATTGATTGTGTGTGCATAAGGCAAAGTGATAAACATGTTTTGTTCTTTTAGTTTTGCTAAAGTGAATTAAGACCAGGGAAACAGTTAGAGTTTTTGATGGAGTGATGCCCTTTTGTCTAGAACATTTCTAGTTTAATTTTTGATACCTCACACATATTCTGATAGACTTAGTTTGATTTTTTCAAGTGATTGATAAATAAGTTTTTTCTAAGGGATCACTGTTACCTTTAGAGTATTCAGTCGTAACAATTAATGTTATGAGAGTTCAGGTATTCAGCTGAAGTGAGTATATTTTTAATCTTGAGATTAGTTGTAATAACCAGGTACTTGATATGCATCGTGACAATATATATATATATATATATATATATATATATATATATATATATATATATATATATATATATATATATACATATACATACATACATACATACATACATACATACATACATACACCTTATATATATACATACACCTGTCGAATTCAGATAAATTTATTAGAGCTGGAATAGACTCATCTTCACCATCGTAGCCAGTAGGCAATCGTTTTCATTGTTTTTTGTGTTGTAATATATATATATATATATATATATATATATATATATATATATATATATATATATATATATATATATATATATATATATATATATTTATAATTTACTGGTCACCTTTTACCTGATACGTATGTAATTGTAATACTCACAATGCCCTTAACTCTGTAGTCAAGGAGGTCTTTTATTCTCGGTCGGATATCCTCCCGTGTGAAAAGGTCTTTCCTTATTGTGACAAGTCTCCCTGGGAGTCTTATTTCTGAGAGTCTTGTCTCTGAGTCATATTTCTAAGTTTCACCCCAGAGCCTTACGATGTTGATGTCAAATGGTCTTAGGTGACGCCATAATGCTACACTAAAAGTCACTTTCAATTATGTACAACAGTTTCCTTGCGTGATATTTGTAATATCCACTTTTATTCAGCTTCATTGTCTACTGCTCTCTCTCTCTCTCTCTCTCTCTCTCTCTCTCTCTCTCTCTCTCTCTCTCTCTCTCTCTCTACAGGTGAATGTCGAGGAATGTCTCCGCTTTAGAGTGGCACCGCTTCTGAATTCAGGTTAGCCTCAGTCAGGAGTTGAGGGAAGAGAAGGAACCAGATTTTGAGGAACCATAATTTGAGGAACTAGAGTTTGAGGAACCATAATTTAAGGAACCATAAATTTAGGAACCAGGGTTTGAGGAACCAGAATTTAAGGAACCAAAATTTGAGGAACCATAATTTTAGGAACCATAACTCGAGGAACCAGAGTTTGAAAAATCATAATTTGCAGAACCAGAATTTGAGGAATCAAAGTTTGAGGAACTGAGTTTGAGGAACCTGATTTTGTTAAACCAAAATTTAGGGAACTGGAATTGGGAATCAGAATTTGAGGAACTGGAGTTTGAGGAACCAGGATTTGAGGAACTTATAATTTTAGGAACCTGAGTTTGAGAAACTGGAATTTGAGGAACCAGAGCTTGAGGAACTGCCTGTGGTCAGAGCCTGCGAGTTGAAAGTTGACCAAGAGTTAATGAGGCAAAGGTTCCTCAAAAGTTTTAGGATAAAGTTGGCGAGAACAGAAGGCGGAGAGAAAGTTAGAAAGGACGCTAAAGATGGTAATTAGCGCAAGGAATAAAGAATGAGAAGAACAGGCAGCAAGAAGGGGAAGAATAGAAGAGGAGGAGGAAGAGGAAGGAAATGAGGGCAGAAGAAGAAGAAGAAGAAGAAGAAGAAGAAGAATGACCAAAATTGAGAAAACAAGTAAAAAAAAAGAAAGACTGAAATTTACAATTTATTTAATCTATTTTGATTTAACAGCCTATCCGTTTATTATCTATTTATTTTTATTTATTATCTTTGCATAATTGCATGACGTGTAATCATATTCTTCCAATAAGTCTTGACAAACTGAGTAGGAAAAGGGAAATAAGCTTAACAAATTCAGACATCAGCTCTCTCTCTCTCTCTCATTAAGAAGAAAGTCCGGCCCGCCCCAATTTGGGCAGCTCAGTGATCTAGATTCTAGAATTTGGGGCTTAATTAAAGCGGGCTTGAACTTCCATCAGAGAGGCTCTGGAGAAGTTCCTCCGACTTTGATGGAGGTCAATATTGCTCGGGACATGATGTTTATTTTCACTTTACACTGATAGTCAAGTTAACATTCTGATATACGTATGATACACACATTGCAATAATAATAATTACATTATTGACACACACACATATATATATATATATATATATATATATATATATATATATATATATATATATATATATATATATATATATATAATATATATATAATATATATATAATATATATATGTGTGTGTGTGTGTATAATCACCACAATTAATTATATGTTAGAAAGCTAAGCAATTCTTGCCAATATCGAAATAACCTACCCTCCAAACGCCAAATGTAAATGACAAGAGCGAATTAATGTAATATAAAAAAAACCTCCACAGGATTTAATTTGATAAAAGAAAAGAACTTACTCTTTTAACGGATCAGAGAAAAGAAAATGCAATTAAAACCTAAAAGATTTCTCGAACGATTTCTCAAAGTGAGTGAAAAGGTTCCCACGTTGTCTGAGGAGAGAAAAAGGATCCATTTTTTCCCACCTGACGGAGGGTCACGGGATTTTTGGGCGAAGGAAAGTCTTGTTCGGCAGAATTTCCACGACTCTTAGTAATATGTTCTCTTTATGGAAAGCTGATCTAATTACCTGACGTTATAATTATAATGTTAAATATCTACTATGTGTACAAATCCAGACAACTTTAATAAGTTACCTCTTCTTTCCGTATTTCCTTTAACTTCTGTTACTTCTTTCTCATGAACACCTCAATATTCTTTGGAAGCTTCAATTTCAAGTCAGTGGCCAATGCAGGTGGCATTTTTAAATTTCAAGGTTCATATCTAAAATTAACAAAGGCCAACTTTGAGGCCCCATAGCTGAGAAGGGAATCCTTCCACGGCAATGAGGCCCAGAATAGACCCCCAGCATTTTGGTCCGTTCTATTGGAAGATGCAAATTCCAGGTCCATGCGTCGAGTAATTCTCGAGTTATGGACGCCTGAATTTTGATGGTAAAATTTACAAGGCCGACTTTGAGGCCCCGTAGCTGAGAGGTGAATCCTGCCCCGGTTACGAGTCTCCAAATGGACCCCAGTATTTTGGTCTGTTAAAAAATGCAAATTTCAGATCAATATGTCAAGGCGTTCTTCAGTTATGGAAGCCTGAATTTCAATTGTAAAACTTAAAAGGCCGACTTTAAGGCCCCGTAGCTCAGAGGGAAATCCTTCCACGGCCATGAGGCTCCAGATGGACCCCCCGTATTTCGGCCCATTTTTTAGGAAAAAGCAAATGTAAGGTAGATAAGCTGAGTCATTCTCGAATTATGGAAGTCCGAATTATGGAAACGGGAAATGTTGGCCGAAAAAATTTTGTAACCCCAAAATTAATGGAATTGTACTAAGAAGAGTTGGTTAGGTCGAAAATTGTGAGAAGTGTTATTTCTGGGCGACTGGACTCTCTCTCCTTTTTTTTTATTTGCCCTAGTTTTAGAAAATGTCACCTTCACCATGGAAGGCTCCTGGCTAAATTGGGTCCCTGGGCCCCATAATCAAACCCACAAAAAGGACCCCTTACCAAAGATTTCCTCCGGAATCGCCGGAGGTAGCCATTACTACATGAATGGCATTGCTCTAGTTTTAGAAAATGACACGGTCTTCGTGCTGTCTCCAAAGTCCTCACTGAAGAATCTTTCTTCAACAGAGTGACAGGTGTCATTTTTTAATTTCAAGGTTCATTTCTATCATTTATATAGCTGGTAGCCTTTCATCATTGGCACTCTGTTGGTCGTATTCCATGTATCATTTTTTCAATTTCAAGGTTCCTGTAGCCTTGTAGGTAATGCAGGTGGCATTTTAAAATTTCAAGGTACATATCTATAAATAACAAAGGCCAACTTTGAGGCCCCATAACTGATAGGGGGATCCTTCCATGGCAATGAGGCTCAGAATAGACCCCCCTGTTTTGTTCCGGTGTATTGGAAAATGAAATTTCCAGGTCAATACATCGATTCATTCTCGAGTTATGGACGACTGAATTTTGATTATAAACATTACAAGGCCGACTTTGAGACCCCGTAGGTGAGAGGGGAACCCTGCCACAGACATGAAGTTCTAAATGGACCCCCCAGTATTTTGGGCCGTTCTGTTAAAATTGCAAATTTCAGATCAATACGTCGAGCCATTCTTGAGTTATGGAAGCCTGAAATTTGATTTGTGGAAACTGGAAAGATGACAAGGCCGACTTTGAGGCCCCATAGCTGAGAGGGGAACCCTGCCCTGATCATGAGTCTCCAAAAGGACCCTGAGTATTTTGGTCCATTCTATTAAAAATGCAAATTTCAGATCAATATGGCGAGCCATTCATGAGTTATTGTAGCATGAATTTTCATTGTAAAAAATTAAAGGGCAGACTTTGAGGCCCCGTAGCTGAGGGAAACCCTGCAACGGAAATGAGGCTCCAAATGGACCATCAGTATTTTGGTCCATTCTGTTAAAATTGCAAATTTCAGGTCAATACGTCGAGGCATTCTTGAGTTAAGGAAGCCCGAATTTTTATTGTAAAAATTAAAAGGCCGAATTTGAGGCCCCGTAGCTGAGACGTGAATCCTGCCCGGTCATGAGTCTCCAAGTGGACCTACAGTATTTTGGTCCATTCTGTTAAAAAATGCAAGTTTCAGATCAATACGTCAAGGCTTTCTTTTCTTATGGAAGCCTGAATTTTGACTGTAAATATTAAAATGCCGACTTTGATGCCCCGTAGCTCAGAGGTAAATCCTGCCATGCTCATGAGGCTCTAATGGACCCTTGGTATATTGGTTCATTTTATTGGAAAACGCAAATGTAAATTAAATAAGTTGATTCATTCTCGAATTATGGAAGTCCGAATATGCATTGATTGCTTGGTGGAAATGGGAAATATTGGCCAAAAATATTTTGGAACCTCAAAATTAATGGAATTGTTAAGAAGAGTTGGTTAGGGTCGGAAATTGTGAGAAGTTTTATTTCTGGGCGACTGGACTCATTTTTTTTATAACCTAGTTTTAGAACATGCTACCTTCACCATGCAAGGCTCCTACAAATTGGGTCCCTGCGCCCTGTAATCAAAACCACAAAAAGAACCCTCGACTAAAGGTTTCTCCGGAATCGCCGGAGGTAGCCATTATTACATGAATGGCTATGCTCTGTTTTAGAAAACGACACCAACTTCGTGCTGTCTCCAAAGTCTTTACCAAGACTCTTTCAATGAAGAATCTTTCTTCAACAGAGTGACAGGTGGCATTTTTGAATTTCAAGGTTCATTTCTATCATTTATGTAGCTGGTAGCCTTTCAACATTGGCACTCTGTTGGTCATATTCCATGTGTCATTTTTCAATTTCAAGGTTCCTGTAGCCTTGTAGGTAATGCAAGTGGCATTTTTAAATTTCAAGATTCACATCTAAAAATAACAAAGGCCAACTTTGAGGCCCCATAACTGAGAGGGTATCCTTCCATGGCAATGAGGCTCAGAATAGACCTCCTGTATTTTGGTCCGGTCTATTGGACAATGCAAATTCCAGGTCAATACGACGGGTCATTGTCGAGTTATGGACGACTGAATTTTGATTATAAAAATTACAAGGCCGACTTTGTGGCCCCGTAGCTGAGAGTGGAACCCTGCCAGACATGAGGCCACAATGGACCCACAGTATTTTGGTCCATTATATTAAAATTGCAAATTTCAGATCAATACGTCGAGCTATTCTTGAGTTGTGGAAGCCTAAAATTTAATTTGTGGAAACTGGAAAGATGACAAGGCAGACTTTGAGGCCCCATAGCTGAGGGGAACCCTGCCCTGACCATGAGTCTCCAAATGGACCCTGGTATTTTGGTTCGTTCTGTTAAAAATGCAAATTTCAGATCAATACGTCAAGCCATTCATGAGTTATGGAAGCATGAATTTTTATTTTGAAAATTAAAAGGCCCACTTGAGGCCCTGTAGCTGGGAGGGGAACCCTGCAACGGAAATGAGGCTCCAAATGGACCCCAGTATTTTCGTCCATTCTGTTAAAATTGCAAATTTCAGATCAATACATCGAGGCATTATTAAGTTATGGAAGCCTGAATTTTTATTGTAAATATTAAAAGGCTAAATTTGAGGCCCCATATCTGAGACGTAAATCCTGCCCCGGTCATGAGTCTCCAAATAGACCCACAATATTTTGGTGCGTTCTATTAAAAAGTGCAAATTTCAGATCAATACGTCAAGGAGTTCTTTAATTATGGAAGCCTGAATATTGGGTGTAAAAATTAAAATGCTGACTTTGATGCCCCCATAGCTCAGAGGTAAATCCTGCATGCTCATGAGGCTCTAATGGACCCTTTGGTATATTGGTTCATTTTATTGGAAAACGCAAATGTAAATTAAATAAGTTGATTCATTCTCGAATTATGGAAGTCCGAATATGCATTGATTGCTTGGTGGAAATGGGAAATATTGGCCAAAAATATTTTGGAACCTCAAAATTAATGGAATTGTGCTAAGAAGAGTTGGTTAGGTCGGAAATTGTGAGAAGTTTTATTTCTGGGCGACTGGACTCATTTTTTTTATAACCTAGTTTTAGAACATGCTACCTTCACCATGCAAGGCTCCTGGCTAAATTGGGTCCCTGCGCCCTGTAATCAAAACCACAAAAAGGACCCTCGACCAAAGGTTTCCTCCGGAATCGCCGGAGGTAGCCATTATTACATGAATGGCTATGCTCTAGTTTTAGAAAACGACACCAACTTCGTGCTGTCTCCAAAGTCTTTACCGAAGACTCTTTCAATGAAGAATCTTTCTTCAACAGAGTGACAGGTGGCATTTTGAATTTCAAGGTTCATTTCTATCATTTATGTAGCTGGTAGCCTTTCAACATTGGCACTCTGTTGGTCATATTCCATGTGTCATTTTTCAATTTCAAGTTCCTGTAGCCTTGTAGGTAATGCAAGTGGCATTTTTAAATTTCAAGATTCACATCTAAAAATAACAAAGGCCAACTTTGAGGCCCCATAACTGAGAGGGTATCCTTCCATGGCAATGAGGCTCAGAATAGACCTCCTGTATTTTGGTCCGGTCTATTGGACAATGCAAATTCCAGGTCAATACGACGGGTCATTGTCGAGTTATGGACGACTGAATTTTGATTATAAAATTACAAGGCCGACTTTTTGTGGCCCCATCGAGCTGAGAGTGGAACCCTGCCAGACATGAGGCCACAATGGACCCACAGTATTTTGGTCCATTATATTAAAATTGCAAATTTCAGATCAATACGTCGAGCTATTCTTGAGTTGTGGAAGCCTAAAATTTAATTTGTGGAAACTGGAAAGATGACAAGGCAGACTTTGAGGCCCCATAGCTGAGGGGAACCCTGCCCCGACCATGAGTCTCCAAATGGACCCCGGGTATTTTGGTTCGTTCTGTTAAAAAATGCAAATTTCAGATCAATACGTCAAGCCATTCATGAGTTATGGAAGCATGAATTTTTATTTTGAAAATTAAAAGGCCCACTTGAGGCCCTGTAGCTGGGAGGGGAACCCTGCAACGGAAATGAGGCTCCAAATGGACCCCCAGTATTTTGGTCCATTCTGTTAAAATTGCAAATTTCAGATCAATACATCGAGGCATTATTAAGTTATGGAAGCCCGAATTTTTATTGTAAATATTAAAAGGCTAAATTTGAGGCCCCATATCTGAGACGTAAATCCTGCCCCGGTCATGAGTCTCCAAATAGACCCACAGTATTTTGGTGCGTTCTATTAAAAAGTGCAAATTTCAGATCAATACGTCAAGGAGTTCTTTAATTATGGAAGCCTGAATATTGGGTGTAAAAATTAAAATGCCGAATTTGATGGCCCGTAGCTCAGAGGGAAATCCTGCCATGCCCATGAGGCTCCAGATGGACCCCTAGTATTTAGATCCATTTTATTGGAAAATCAAACGTAATGTAAATAAGTTGAATCATTTTCAAATTATGGAAGTCTGAATTTGCATTGATTGATTGGTAAACAGGAAATATTGGCCAAAAATTTTGGAACCCCAAATTTAATGGAATTATACTAAGAAGAGTTGCGTAGGTCGGAAATTGTGAGAATTTTTTGTTTTGTTTTTGTTTTATTACCTAGATTTAGAAAATGCCACCTTCACCATGCAAGGCTCCTGGCTAAATTAGGTCCCTGGGCCCTATAATCAAACCCACAAAAAGGACCCCTACTGAAATATTTCTCCGGAATCGCCGGAGGTAGACATTATTACATGAATGGCTATGCTCTAATTTTAGAAAATGACACGGTCTTCGTGATGTCTCCAAAGTCCTCACTGAAGACTCTCCAATGAAGACTCTTTCTTCAACAGAGTGACAGGTGTCATTTTTGAATTTCAAGGTTCCTTTCTATCATTTATATAGCTGGTAGCCTTTCATCATTGGCACTCTGTTGGTCGTATTCCATGTGTTATTTTTCAGTTTGAAGGTTACTGTAGCCTTATAGGTAATGCAGGTGGCACATTTAAATTTCAAAGTTGATATCTAAAAATAACAAAGGCCAACTTTGAGGCCCCATATCTGAGAGGGGAGTCCTTCCACGGCAATGAGGCTCTGAATAGACACCCCATATTTTGGTCCGTTCTCTCTTGGAAAATGCAAATTCCAGGTCAATACGTTGAGTCATTCTCAAGTTATGGACGCCTGAATTTTGATTATAAAAATTACAAGGCCGACTTTGAGACCCCATAGGTGAGAGGGGAACCCTGCCGCGGACATGAGGCTCCAAATGGACCCCCAGTATTTTCGTCCATTCTGTTAAAATTGCAAATTTCAGATCAATATGTCGAGCCATTCTTGAGTTATGGAAGCCTGAAATTTGATTTGTGGAAACTGGAAAGATGACAAGGCCGACTTTGAGGCCCCATAGCTGAGAGGGGAACCCTGCCCTGATCATGAGTCTCCAAAAGGACCCCGAGTATTCTGGTCTCTTCTGTTAAAAATGCAAATTTCAGATCAATACGTCGAGCCATTCAAAAGTTATGGAAGCATGAATTTTTATTTTAAAAATTAAAGGGCAGACTTTGAGGCCCCGTAGCTGAGAGGGGAACCCTACCACACACATGAGGCG
>NC_089755.1:10438466-10463466 GCF_040412425.1 Macrobrachium rosenbergii
ATCCCACGACACACAGACGCCGCATCCAGCTTAATCCAGTCGACGCTAACCACTGAGCTATCAAGAGAGGTATAAGTTAACGCCGAGTCTGGTGTACTATATTTACCCGTCGAGAATTCTATTGTACTTAGCCTCGGCATTAACCCACCTCGACCATGATAGTTCATTGGTACGTTTGGAACACGCAGCTCTTTTTATGACATTTTTTTATCACACCGTGATTTATATATGATCATGAAGCTACAAATATCGCTTAATATCAAATCCACGCTACCCTCGGGAATATCCCGGATGGGGTATTATCACGAAAGGGAATTTATAAGTGATAAATGGACGGGCACTGCCGAGTCTCGATCCCACGACACACAGACGCGCATCCAGCGAATCCAGTCGACGCTAACCACTGAGCTATCAAGAGAGGTATAAGTTAACGCCGAGTCTGGTGTACTATATTTACCCGTCGAGAGCGGGGAAATTGTACTTAACCTAACATTAACCCACCTCGACCATGATAGTTCATTGGTACGTTGGAAACGCAGCTCTTTTTATGACATTTTTTTATCACACTGTGATTTATATATGATCATGAAGCTAAAATGTCGCAATATCAAATCATATACCTCAGGAATATCCCGGATGAATTATCACCGAAGGGGGTAAGTGATAAATGGACGGGCACTGCCGAGTCTCGATCCCCACGAGACAGGACATCCAGCAAATCAGTCGACGCTAACCACTGAGCTATCAAAGAGGTATAAGTTAACGCCGAGTCTGGTGTAAAGTTTACCCGTCGAGAGCGGGAAAGCATTGTATTTTAGCTCGTAAAACCCACCTCGACCATGATAGTTCATTGGTACGCTGGAACACGCAGCTCTTTTACAGACATTTTTTATCACCGTGATTTATATGATCATGAAGCTACAAATATAACTTAATATCAAATCCACGCTACCTCGGGAATATCGGATGGGAATTATCATCGAAGAGAATTTATAAGTGATAAATGGACGGGCACTGCCGAGTCTAAATCCCACGACACTGACGCCAATCCAGCGAATCCAGTCGACGCTAACCACTGAGCTCTCAAGAGAGGTTTAAGTTAACGCCGAGTCTGGTGCACTATATTTACCCGTCGAGAGCGGGGAAATTGTACTTAGCCTCGGCATTAACCCACCTCGACCATGATAGTTCATTGGTACGTTTTGGAACACGCAGCTCTTTTACATTTTTTTTTATCGCTGGATGCGCGTCTGTGTGTCGTGGGGATCGAGACTCGGCAGTGCCCCTCGTCCATTTATCACTTATAAATTCCTCTTCGTGATAATTTTTTCCGGGATATTCCTCAGGTAGCGTGGATTTGATATTATGCGATATTTGTAGCTTCATGATCATATATAAATCACGGTGTGATAAAAAAAATCATAAAAAGAGCTGTGTTTCCGCGTACAATGAACTATCATGGTCGAGGTGGGTTAATGCCGAGGCTTTAAATACAATTTCCCGCACAGAGACGGGTAAATATAGTACAAACAAATCAGACTCAACGTTAACTTATACCTCTGCTCTTGATAGCTCAGTGGTTAGCGAGACTGGATTCGCTGACTGAGCAACTGTTAATGTGAATCGAGACTACAATGCCCATCCATTTATCACTTATAAATTCCCTTCGTGATAATTAAATCGGGATAAATTTAGGTAACAAACAATTTGATATTAAGCTTAATATTTGTAGCTTCATGATCATATATATATATATATATATATAAATAATATATATATATATATATATATATATATATATATATATATAATATATATATATATATATATATAATATATATATATATATATATATATATATATATATATATATATATATATATATATATATATATATATATGAAAAAATTGGCAATGCATTTCCCATTGAATTCCCACTGGAACTAAAAAGATGAATTTTGTCAGCGAATGTGAGTGAGCAAAGGGTTGTGTCAGAGAGAGAGAGAGAGAGAGATAAAGACAAGAGAGAGAGAGAGAGAGAGATAAAACAAGATGCTGCTGTCTTGTTTAGTGTTCCCTCAAATTTAACCAACGACGAAAAAAAAAAAAAAAAAACAGAACAGCAATACAGAACGTCTCATCTCCCGTTGCTTTCTGCAATTCCTCTCCCGTTTCCTCCCTCGAGAGGATTTGTAATGCAACATCAGCACTCAGCCAGACAGGAGCTGTTGCCCTGAGAAATGTTCAGAAGCTTATTAGGCTCTTCTTCTCCTCTCTGTAGAGAGGGAAAATTTGTGGTCTTTTTTAACTGTTTTTATTATATATATTTTTTTCCCTTTAGATGGAGTCGACTCTCGGTGTTGTTTTAAAGAGAAGACGTTCTCCTTTCAGTAGGAAGAACATGTTTTATCCCTTATATTTAATGGTCATTCATACTGTATCAGCATGATGAAAAATAATTCAATTATGTAAACACTATATCAGTATGATGAAAAATAATTCAGTCATATAAAACACTTCATCAGTATGATGAAAAATAATTCACTGATATAAAAACTTTATTAGTATGATTAAAAATAATTGTCATATAAAAACACTTTATCAGTATGATGAAAAATAATTCATTAATATAAAACTTTATCAGTATGATGAAAAATAATTCATTGATATAAAACTTTATTAGTATGATGAAAAATAATTCAGTCATAGAGACACTTTATCCACATGATGAAAAATATTTCACTGATAAAAACACTTTATTAGTATGATGAACAATAATTGTCATATAAACACTTTATCAGTATGATGAAAAATAATTCAGTGATATAAAACTTTATCAGTATGATGAAAAATAATTCATCGATATAAAACTTTATCAGTATGATGAAAAATAAGGTGGTGTGTTGGGTGTGGGGAGTGCGTGGATGGGTGTTGGGTTGGGTGTGGGGTGGGGTTGTGTGGGATGAGGGAAGTGTGTGGTTGGGTGTTGGGTGGGGTGTGGGGAGTGTGTGGTTGGGTGTTGGGCTGGGTGTGGGGTGGGGTTGTGATGGGGTGTGGTGGTTGGATGTGGGGTGGGGTTGTGTGCAGGGGCATGGGGTGTGGGGTCATGTGTTGGGTTGGGTTGGGTGTTGGGTTGTGTGTGGGGGTGGTGGGAGAGCAGGGTTGTGGTGTGCGTGGGTGTGGAGGTGCAGTGAGGTGGTGTGTGGGGTGGGAGTATGGGGTTGGGTGTGAGGTGTTATGGTGTGTGGGTGGGGTGTCTTGTGGGGTAGAAGGGTGGGGAAATGGTAGGAATGGGACATAAACTAAAACTTCAACCCCTTTTGAATTGGATGAATTTCTCTGAGTAAAAAATACTGAGGTTTGAGTTTTACTCCCTGGGAAGAATGGTACTGTTGAGTATATATGGAAAAAATTACTATTGAATTCGATTAAAATGCATCTGATTCTCATACTTCAAATTGCAATGAAGGATTAAAGAAGGGTGATTGCAAGCATGGTAATATTCGTTGCACTATTTAAAATTACCTTTGATAAAACTTATTTAAGGCTAAAATATTTACCTTCTCATTTTCAACATTGTTCGTGTGATGAAAATGTTATTTTAATCATTACAGACAAGAAATAATACTTGGATATTTCTTTGGATATTGCTTTCATTGTTTTGGTATCAAATAAACTCTCTCTCTCTCTCTCTCTCTCTCTCTCTCTCTCTCTCTCTCTCTCTCTCTCTCTCTCTCTCTCTCTCTCTCTCTCTCTTGACATAATCCATTTAAAGATCTGAACTGCCCCAGTTCATTCCTGAAGGCCTTTTGCTTTCACGGGCATTCCTAATTCTGCATGGAATCCACCTTTGTGAAACTTTGTTCTCGGATGCTCGCTTTTTCATCCGGCGTCACTTCAGCACATCTACTGGACTGGAAACCGTTGGCGTTATTCGTGTAATTCTATCAGGCTGACATTGTTACTCTTTTTATTGTTAGTCTTGCTGTCTTCATCCGCTTGGGTCTGGAAACTGGACAGGTATTGATGCGATTACTCCATCCTGCTTCTTTGAGCTGTTGGGTAAATGGTTTCCAGCGATGGAGGATTTGAACAAATTGTTCAGTGACTTTTCTTCACGAAGAATAGATTTGAGTAAGACATCGATAAGATATCGTTGGAGAGGCCATATTATTTATATATATAATATATACGTTTCACCTGATATATTGCGTCAGCAACTTATATTATACGATTTGCGTCATTAACCTGTTACGACTTGGGGATTCATGATTTGTCATAGGGGACGCTTGTATGCGCTTGCGTATTTTTTATGTGTGTATGCATAAAGTGTATGTCTGTATGATGATTTATGAGTGATTTTATATACATCTGTTTTATAAATAGTTCCTAGTTACTGATAGTGACACGTATGATGATCTTAAGCCATATTGTCTCTAAAAAAAGTATAGCAATGGTTGGTAAAATACTCTTAATATGTGTGATTTTATATTCAAGGTTGAAAGTTGGAAATACATCAGTGATTCTTTTGCAGCAGCTCTCTCTCTCTCTCTCTCTCTCTCTCTCTCTCTCTCTCTCTCTCTCTCTGACTCCTGACAGGCGACCCCAGACAAGAAACACAGAAGCTGAAACAAAACCTCGTGAATTCCGAAGACCCTGGAGGGAGAGGATCCATCACCATGTTCCCAAGAACAGAAAGAACGGCAAGAAGGAGGAAGGAGAAGAGGAGAAGAGGACGACGAAAGGGGAAGAAACGGAGCAAGAGGAAAGAGGTGTAACGTTGGAAGAAGAAGAAGAAGAAGAAGAAGAAGAAGAAGAAGAAGAAGGGAAGAAAAAAAGAGAAAGTGGGGAAAACACGAAGGGACTGTGTCTAAGACGGATTTGCTAATGACCTTTATAAACATTCCTGATTCCTCTCTCTCTCTCTCTCTCTCTCTCTCTCTCTCTCTCTCTCTCTCTTTCAGTTTTTAAATTTTTATCTGATGATATTTTTTTTTGTTCTAAAAGGAGATGAAAGATGTATACAAAAGGATATGTTTTGTAATAATCATTTGGGAGATGTACAGAAAAATTATGATGATTATTATTATTATTATTATTATTATTATTATTATTATTATTATTTTATTATTATTATTATATATATATATATATATATATATATATATATATATATATTATAAGTTGTTATAATATATATAACCATTTTACAAGTGTTTATATGTCTCTGTGAAAATTTTGATGTTTTGCTTGCAGATTCGTCAATTGTTGTGAAGATGTAATTTTAAAATGTCTTTTTCTTACTGATAAATTGTATATCATGTAATCTTACAGCGTCTTAATATATTAATATGTATACAGAGTGTTGTGAACCACGAATTCTTAGCATACTGAGCGTTAGCGCCGAACAGAAAAATATTTTGAGATTCTTATCAGGTCACTACATCCTGTTTACTCAAGTGTGTGAAGGTAATCATGTAGGGAGGAAGGCAAAAAGACCCCTCTTATCTTATCGTGATGAGCTGTCAGCCGATTGGCCAGTTGTCTATTATACATTCATCATGTGTGTCTAACCCATGTTTATTAGCTGTGTCTGTTCCTATTATCTTTTCGTAATCTGAAAAAGAGAGAATGAGTGAGAGAGGTAAGTGGAGTTGACATGTTGACAGCTGACCGAGAATTTGGTCTAAGATATCTTTTTCTGCTTAATCCTGAACAGGAAATGTCCATCATATTGATAAGAGCCCTGGCCTATTTCCTTCTGAGTCTTACAATTCTTTGTGTGTTCTATAGAATAAGGAATAAGGTGTTCTGTGAATTCCCAATTTGTATTCTTGAGTATTCTTGGGGAGTTTGGAGTTAAAAGTGTAATGCTGAATGAGAAGCACTCAGTTAGGATCAGGGGCTCCTGGCAATAGGTCCTGTCTCACTCTCTCTCTCTCTCAGTTACTGTTTGTGGTTACTATAATATTGGTAAAAATTTTGTTAAATTCACCCAAGGAGTGTATTCATCTTATAAGAGTTGATCCAAGGTATTTGTGCTGTACAAGTATTGTGTAAAGTGTGTGATGGTACATTTTTACAAAAGGTAATGTGATGATTACTGAGTTTTGATATGTTAAGAGTTAAAGTGATGTTCTAGGTGAAAGAGTATTATTTTGATAAGAGATAAACATATCTCTTATTGTGAGTTCTAATGTGTCTTGCTGCTAATTATATATATTTGTACAGGTCTTTGTGACTTGGCAGTGTTGTCTATGAGAAAGTCTTGGAAAGACGTGAGCTTAACTTTTCTTTTTTAAAGTGAAGTAAGTTTTTGAAAGATTGATATAATCTTTAAGCATATTTTTGGTGGTTGGTATATTTCCATTTTTGCATATTTCATTCTTATATGTCTGTGCTATCATATTACTATAATTTTATAATTACTGTGTTTCAAAGTTTTGTGCTGGTGATTTCTTAACATTTTGTTAGTGCCTACTTATTATTGAGATTTTAGAGACTGTTTATGTGGATTCCAGTCAGTAATATTTTGGTGAATGTTTGTGTTTAATTAATCAGATAAATGCTTAAAACTTGAGTGATAGTTAATGGTTTGAATCTTACCTAACCAGATTGCTTTCTTAATAAATTAAAGTTTTGTGAATTTAACTTGATTAAGAAATACTTAAATCTTACACTGTTGTCAATTAATAGTAAATCTTTTGAGATTGTGAACTTTGCATATAACTTTTGAACTTGGAAATAAACCTGTTTGTTTAAAGTTTTAAAAATCACAGCGTTTCATTTTGACCTCCAGTAATTAGAGACATTAATGAATGTGTACAAGGTAAGTGATGTATCTGTTTGTTCACCTGAGACTTATCTAGGTAAAATAGAACCAGAGAGACAGCTACAGTGTTTGTTGAAGTGATACCCATTTTACACTAGTCTGGATATAACTTATGAATTGTTGCCTCACCCATAACTTGATAAAGTTACATTGATTTTCTCAAGTGATAAGTAAGTTTTATGGGATCACTGTACCTTTAGAGATTCAGTCAACATCTTTGTTATGAGGTTTCAAGTATCTGGTCGATGTGAGGTAACTTTTTGCTTGATCACTTCTTGACAATATATATATATAGAAAGAGTAAAACCAGTACTTGTACATACAGTTTCCTTTATTTAATTATGACTATCGATTTCGTTACTGGAACAGTGAATGGCGTCCATCGACTCTCGGCAGACTTCTACGAAAGAATTCAGTGTTGTTCAAGTCTAAGACTTGAAGGTAGGACAATGAATAACGTCTAAGTAAATGAGTGAAAACTGAAATAAGTTACCTGTTTAACTATCGATGGTGACTTCGTCTAATATGATGCTAATTAAACTCAGTACTAACGAACCCTAATGAAAAATTATTCTTTTTCCACGAGCTCTAGATAAAGCTTCGTTGTATACACTCCCGAGACATGACACTCCATTCCTAACGGAAATATTTCTCCTTAATCTTGAAATAAACTAAAACGGATTCATGGAGACTGATATCAGCCTGATTGGAAATTTGTTATTATTTTTTATCCATTTTTTTCTATAAGGGTTTTCAGGTTTCTGTCTTCGATGTAAATGAAGCTAAACCTTCGGAGTTCCGATGGACATTTGATGCTCCTCAATTTCCGTTTGGGCTCAGGAGGATTTCGCTCCTTTTTCACGATCTCTTGTTTCTAATATTTTTCTCTATTTCTGATTCTGTTTTGGCATTGAATAGATGTGATATCTACGTTTCTCTGTTAGAAAAAATACCCCTGTATACATAATATGTATACTGTGTTCTTTGTAGTCATTATTTCCAGCAGATTCTATTTTCTCTTTATTTCTGACTCTGTTTTTGTGTTAAATAGTTGTGATATTTACGTTTCTCTGTTAGCAAAAACCCTCGTTAATAGAATATGCATATTCTCTTCTTTGCCATCATTATTTCCAGCAGAATCAATTCAACAATTTTTTTAACAGAACAGAATATAGAACTTGGGCCAATGGCCAAGCACTGGGACCTATGAGGTCATTCAGCGCTGAAAGGGAAACTGACAGCAAAAAGGTTGAAAGGTGTAACAGAAAGAAAACCTTTTGCAGTTGCACTATGAAACAATTGTTAGGAGAAGGTGGAAAATCAGATGGAAGAGAGAGAATATGGGTGGAGGTCCAGTAAAAGGGATAAAAGAGGTTGCAGCTATATTTATTTATCTTTTATGTTTCTTGACCCTTACGTAATGCCTAAGTGCACCCCTTGAGGTGCACTTTTAAATAATTCATAATTGATGAACATTTTTAACTGTAAATGTTACCTCAATTTGTAAACTAATCTTTCTTTGTCATTTGATTAGTGGAAATTTGTCTAAAACTAAAAAAATAAAAATCTTTTTATAGCTAAAAGGCAACGGATATATTTCAATGATTTTTCAAAGGACTCAAATCTCTTTCCGAGTAGATGTTGATAATAAAGGTTACGAAAATATTTTAAAAACATTTAACTTGTTTTTTCTTAGAAGTCATATTAATCAGAAAATATCAAAATGAATAATGCTAAGGTGTTATTTGAAGTCAACATGCGCTTGTTGTTTAATTATATATATCAACACATCTCTTCAGTACATGACGTCTTCCGCACACTGATTCTCCCTATATATTTATCATATATTAATATATTTATATATATCTTGATCTTCTTCCCAGGTATATATAAGCTCTCTATTTATATAGTTTTTCCTCACCCATCCTCAAATTCTCAATACCATCTTCATGATTTTAGACATTTCTTTTAACCATAACATTGGAGCAAAACACAATTATTCCACTCTCCTCTCTCTGGTCTACCATAATACAATTCTCCTTCATTTTAATAGTTTACTTACATTTTATTTACTTATTTATTCCTTTGTAATGTATCTGTTTTTCTAATAAAGACCATCTCAGTCTGTATTTCCCTTAACATATCAGTTATTTCTGCCACACATAATATTCTTTGGAAGCTTAGATGTCATCTTGCTTATTGCTAGACTCTCATTAAATATTAATTTTTGCCAGTCTGGCAGAAAGAAAAATCTGATATCAGTAATCTGTAACTAATCCTCCTCCTCCTCCTCCTCCTCATCCTCCTCCTCCTCCTCTCAGTTGGAGAGATCCCCAAATCCTATTCTTAGGCATCCACATCTCATCTCTGTTGCCAGTGAGCTTGAAATGTCAAGCTTCCAAAGAATAATATGACTTCATTAAACGGAAACAGACGATCAGGGAAATACAGATAGAAGATTCAACTAAATATAAAAGAAAAAACAAATCAACAGATTAATAGATAAATAGACAAAAATTCTTTTTCTGCAAATACAATAATTGTATTATAATTATCTTATTCATTTTTTTGAACTTTGAAGAAGTTCCAGTTGGTACATCTAACTCTGGTTCTAGCTGACAAATCAATGTTATTCATATTTTTCATTTGCTTTACTCTCAGTCAAACCTTAGTTGTCGAAAATTAGGAAATTAAAATAAATTTAAAATAAATTTTAACTAATTCATTAACATCTCATTTAAATTTATTAGAAGCAATAACACTTCAAGATAACCCTGGAGTTGGAATAAAAATTTCTTTAAGTTGCATTAAAAAATATAATCACATGGGACCTATGGAATCATTCAGCGATTTGAAAGGAGAAACGATTAAAAAGGTTTTTTTTGTTTTTTTTTTGGCAATAAAACAGGAGGGAAAATCTTCCATGCAGTGGCACTATGAAACAACTGTTAGGAAATGGTTGACAAAATATAAGATGGAAGATGTTTCATGAATATAACTGGTAATGTAAAAGGGATAAAAGGGGTGTCAGCTACTGGGCTGAAGGGACGCGGTTTCTGATTACCTTGAGTAATGCCTCACAGTTGGACCGTGGAAAAGTCTCCCTTCTACTGATTGCAGTACCACAGTCCAACGATGTGAGGACGAATGGATTAGAATGGAGCTGAATAAAAAAAGTTTAATGAATGTGTTGATGTATAGCAAACGCGTGTCATTGGTTGTGCGACAACTCAAAGTCATATTTTGTCATCGCTTTTGGGCATCTTGCAAATTTCATTTCCTTATCGGCTGAATAGCAGATACAACCTGACTCAGTCAAAAAACAAAAAAACAGAAACGCAACACCAAGGAACTGATTGTTAAAAAGAAAAACGGATTTTTAATGCAACTTAAAGAAATGAGAGAGAGAGAGAGAGAGAGAGAGATTGGCTTAGTGCTATTTGTTGACAGATATTCCAAAAAGTTATTTTAAAGGTTTTTTTATCGAGAGAGAAAAAAAAAAATGTTTGATGATGTTTCATAGATAGGCAATAGTGTTAATTCATCAAAAAAATTACTCTTATGTTTAAAATTATTCTCAAATAATATGCATTTTGAACAGTCTTATCAATCCAAAAATTACCTTTAAAATTATTCTCAAAATATTATTAGCAGCAAAAAAAAAAACAAAAAATTAATAAAGCCTCTGGAAATCGTCCCAAATCTCCTGATCATAAACTTAAAAGATGCTTAAGAAATTATCTCCAAACATTTTTCTGTATTTTTTTTTTTTTTTTTTTCTTTTCCACAACATGAAGGTAGTTTCTTATGCAGGCTGAGAGGAAGGCGTTCCAAATACCCGGACGCCACCACTTTGGTTCCAAGGAAGGTCCTGAGCAGCATAATCATGTACTTGCATATTCATCAATATTTAATCTTTGAAAACATGAGAGTAACACTAAGAAGTATTGCAGTCTGTCTATCTATCTATCTATCCATCTACCTGATAAGGAGATAATCACAAATACACCTACATATAAATTGATCTATATATATATTGCATTTCAGGTGCTATATAAGAACTATATATATATATATAATTCTCAAAGGATCCTTGATATCATTCAGTAATAATAATAATAATAATAATTATATAATATATAAATGTTTTATCTCTTGTATTAGTATAATTTGTTTATTTGTATAATAATTATGAATTTTCTATAAATTTATTATATATTGTGATTTTCTATCAATATATAATATATATATAATAATAATAATAATAATATATATTCATTTATCCAGTTTAATTTTAGACAAATAAAAAAGGAAACACTTTATGATATTTTCCTAAAGTGAGCAAATTACCATTCTTCCTGTCAATTTCAACGAACGCTAAATAGTCTTTATAATAATTATTCACTTGAGCTGTAATATTCTTGATCAATAATGCTCTGAGGTGATAATTTTATAAAATTTAGACCAGAGTCCAAGCACTGGGACCTATGGAATCATTCAGAATGAAATGGAAACTGATTAAAAAGTAATCAACAGGAGGAAAATCCTACGCAGTGGCACTATGAAACAACTGTTAGGAGATCGTTGAGTGTAAGATGGAAGAGGAGAATATGAACAGAGGTACAATAAAAGGGATAAAAGGTTTGAAGCTAGGGGCTGAACCTGTAAAAGAGCCTTGAGTAATGCCTACAGGGCACCGCGAGAGGCGCACTGGTGGCCGTACCCTCCTACGGGACGAATGTGAATAGAATGGCGCTGAATAAACAAAAAGTTTAATGTAATGTGTATTGATATGTAGCAAACGCGTGTCACTGGTTGTGCGACAACTCAAAGTCCTATCTCGCTCGTTGGGTATCTTGCAAGTTTCATTTCCCTTATCAGCTGAAGTAGCAGATACAACCTGTTACAACCTGACTCAGTCAAGCAGCATCTAACACTGAACAGAGAGAGAGAGAGAGAGAGATGAGAGGTATATTAACAACGGAACGTATCAGAAAGGCAAGCAAACGGACGAGAGAGAGAGAGAGAGAGAGACTATTTGTTGACAGATATTCCTGAAAATCCTGAGAGAGAGAGAAAAAAATGTTTGATGATGTTTCATAGATAGGCAATAATGTTAATTCACTTCTCTTATGAGAGAGAGAGAGAGAGAGAGAGAGAGAGAGAGAGAGAGAGAGAGAGAGAGAGACTATTTGTTGACAGCTATTTCCTAAAATCCTGAGAGAGAGAGAGAGAGAGAGAGAGAGACCTGAGAGAAGAGAAATAGAATGTCCAAACTTGAAAAGCAGCCAATATTATCCCAAGCGCCTCTCACAAGAGCGAAAAGGCTTTCTGAGTGTGAACTGAACATCTCACAAACAAAGTTCCTGCTGCAGAATAAGCTTTCCAGGGCGCATCATTCGATAAGGTGTCCTGACAGCAGCAGAAGGAAACAGCTTTCGTCAACTACAATAGAGTCGAAGGGAAATTCAGCCTCTGACTCTTGGTGATAAGGAGAGGAACCAGAAGTACATCTTTAGGGGAAATTGATCTGGGAGAATGTTGCCGGTTTCAGGTGCTAGGAAGAACTAGGTGATGTTCACCCGTAATTCTTAAAGGATCCTTGAGTATCATTCAGTAATAATAATAATAATAATAATAATAATAATAATAATAATAATAATAATAATAATAATAATAATATAAAAGTTTTATCTCTTGCGAATTAGTACAATTTATTTATTTTTTGATAATTGTGGATTTTCATCACATAAATTTATTAAGATATTGTGATTTTCTTATCAATATATAATAATAATAATAATAATAATAATAATAATAATAATAATAATAATAATAATAATAATAATTTCATTTATCCATTTATGAGTCCCTCCAAAACTAGCAGAAAGATAATATCCGAAATTTCCCATTCAATTTGAACGAACTTCAGAGAAAGCCTCCACTTTTAGCTGTAATAGTCTAGAATACTCTGAGGCGAGATAATATTATCACTTCCCCCATTCCTCGAATGTTCCAATTAGTAATCATGCAAAAAGGGAACTTGTATTAAACGCTGTCCAACATCATTAGTATGAAACGGGGATATACATTCTATCCGGTTGCTTCCAGAACCTGTAACGAGCATAGTTACTTAAGCCCGTGCATCTAAGGAGGAGAGAGAGAGAGAAAGTTTGATAGTATGTTATTTGCAGTAATGTTAATCCAAATCTCATATGAGAGAGAGAGAGAGAGAGAGAGAGAGAGAGAGAGAGAGAGAGAGAGAGAGTTTGAGGGCATGCTATCTGCAGTATTGTTAATTCACATCTCTCATGAGAGAGAGACAGACAGACAGACAGATGATGGTATGTTATTGCCGTAATGTTGATCTACATTTTGTATGAGAACGAAGAAAGATATTCAGATTTTACAGAGAAAGAGAGAGAAGATCGAAGGGTTTTCGAAAATAAAATACCAAGTTTGTTGATTCATTTGCATTTCTTAGCCTCCGAAATTCAATTGTTCCCTCAGAGTTGTGTGCACAGGTATTATACCCAAAATTCATAAATGCAAATGAATCAACAAACATTGAAAGAATTCTATTGGCCAAAATCAATTTTTTACCATATTTCTTATTTTTCAGTAATGATAAACAAGTTTCCTCTCATTCCGTTAAAATTCTTTTCTTTACGAATTCCCGAATGAGCACACCAAAATAAGTTAAAAATATCATAATCAAATTATAATAAATCCATTTCACCAAATGATGCAAAAACCATATTTCTCACCCAAGATATTCAAGTGTTCTCTCTGTTTCAAACCCGAAAGGTCTTTAAAGCAAACCCTTTGGGAGGAAGATCAGGCATGGCAGAGGCACTACTTATGACTCTGACTGTACTTGAGACAAGTGCAATGGTCACTACTTATGGGAAGCTGAAGTCAAGGTCAAGTCCAGCAGATGAATGCAGTGTTTGATGGCCTTTTTTTTTTTTTCAGCCACCCTGTCAGTCAGTCAGTCTAGCCTTGCACAGGAGGAGGAACCCAGTCAACCAGAGGTGGACTAGCCTCGAACAGGTAGTTCCTGATCAGGGCTGCCAACATAACGCTTTTATTCAGGGGTACCAACATGTCCTTAGTAATCAGGGCTACCAACATAATTGGCCTGATCAGGGGTACCAACATGTCCCTGTGAATCAGGGGTGCCAACACAATCATTTCAATCAGGATTGCCAACATGTCCTTTTTGATTATGGCTACCAACATATATCACTTTTGATCAGGACTGCCAACACATCTTTTTTTATGAGGGTTTAGTATATATATATATATATATATATATATATATATATATATATATATATATATATATATATATATATATATATATATATATAATTATAATAGCATATATATATTATATATATATACAGTAGATTGAAGTGAAGATGTAACACACAACATATTGAGGTGAAAAGGACAAGCATGCAGAAATGCAATTCTGCATTGCAATTCAGTGTTATTACACATTCACTTCATTGCACATTCACACTTCACTTCTCTTCTGTATTTCCACTTCAATGCACTTCAGGATTGATTTTCACTTCATTGCTATCCTACATTGATTTCCCCTTCAATGCACCTCTGCATTGGTTGGACTTCAATGCTCTTCTGCAATGATTTCCATTTCAGTGCACTTCTGCATAGATTTCCACTTCAATGCACTTCTGCAATGATTTCCACTTCAATGCACCTCTGCATTGATTTCCACTTCAATGCACTTCTGCAATGATTTCCACTTCAATGCACTTCTGCATAGATTTCCACTTCAATGCACCTCTGCATTGATTTCCACTTCAATGCACTTCTGCAATGATTTCCAATTCAATGCACTTCTGCATTAATTTTCACTTCAATGAACTTCTGCAATGATTTCCACTTCAATGCACTTCTACAATGATTTCCATTTCAATGCACTTCTGCATTAATTTTCACTTTAATGAACTTTCAATGCACTGATTTCCACTTCAATGCACTTCTTCCATTGATTTCCACTTTAATGCACTTCTGCATTGATTTCCAAATTTCAATGCACTTTTGTAGTGGTTTCCATTTCAATGCACTTCTGCAGTGATTTTCATTTCAATGCACTTCTGCATTGATTTCCACTTCAGTGCACCTCTGCATTGATTTCCACTTCAATGCACTTCTGCAATGATTTCCAATTCAATGCACTTCTGCATTAATTTTCACTTCAATGAACTTCTGCAATGATTTCCATTTCAATGCACTTCTACAATGATTTCCACTTCAATGCACTTCTGCATTAATTTTCACTTTAATGAACTTCTGCACTGATTTCCACTTCAGTGCACTTTTCCATTGATTTCCATTTTAATGCACTTCTGCATTGATTTCCTTTTCAATGCACTTTTGTAGTGGTTTCCATTTCAATGCACTTCTGCAGTGATTTTCATTTCAATGCACTTCTGCATTGATTTCCACTTCAGTGCACTTCCACATTGCTTTCCAAATAATTAACTTCTGAATTGATTTCCGCTTTAATTCACTTCTGAATTGATTTCCACTTCAATTCACTTCTGAACTGATTTCCACTTCACTGCACTTCTGCATTGATTTTCACTTCACTTCTGCATTGATTTCTGCTGCAATGCACTTCTGCATTTATTTCTGCTGCAATGCATTTGTGCGTTGATTTCCACTTCCACTTCACTTCAATGCAGTTATGCATTGATTTCCACTTCAAAGCACTTGTACATTGATTTCCACCTCAATGCACAAGTGCATCGATTTTCACTTCAATGCACTTGTGCATTTATTTCTACTTTAGTGCACTTATGCACTGAATACCACTTCAATGCACTTCTGCATTGACTTCCTTCACACTGCACTTGTGCATTGTAATGCCTTTGTGCATTGATTTCCTCTTCAGTGTACTTCTGCATTGATTTCCACTTCACTACACTACTGCATTGATTTCCACTTCACTACACTTCTGCATTGATTGACACTTCAATGCACCTGTCCATTGATTTTCACTTCACAGCACTTCTGCATTGATTTCTACTTCAGTGCACTTCTGCATTGATTTCCACTTCAGTTCACTTCTGCATTGATTTTCACTTCAATCCATTCTGGATTGATTACCACTTCAATGCACTTCTGCGGTGATTTTCACTTCAATGCACTTGTCCTTTGATTTCCACTTCAAAGCACTTCTACATAGGTTCTTACTTAAATGCACTTCTGCATTGATTCCCACTTCAATGCACATCTGCATTGATTGCCACTTCAATACACTTCTGCACTGATTGTCATTTCAATGCACTTCTGCATTGATTGCCACTTCATTGCACTTCTGCATTGATTTTCACTTGAATGCACTTCTTCATTGGTTTCCGCTTCTATACACTTCTGCATTGATTTTCAGTTCAATGCACTTCTGCAATGATTAACACTTCAGTGCACTTCTGCACTGATATCCACTCCACTGCCCATCTGCATTGATTGCCACTTCAAAGCACTTCAGCATATATTTTCAATTCAATGCAATTGTCCATTTATTTTCACTTTAGTGCACTTCAGCATTCATTTCTACATTGCAATTCTGCATTGAACATCCACTTCATTTCACTGGAGAATAATGTGAATATGTCACTCATTTCACTGAAAATGACATGCTGAAAATGGAGAAGATATATACTGTATTATATATATATATATATATATATATATATATATATATATATATATATATATAATATATAATGTGTGTATGTGTATAAATGTATTTTCTTTCATCATGGCTACCAACAAATATAATATAATCAGGGATGCCAGCACATGATCACCCTTCAATCGCTCTCCAAATGAGATGCCATATAAAAGAGGCATTTTTGACTTTATGTTTTATAGAATTAATAATGTCAAATAAAGAAAGTCAGCATTTATTGTTTATGAAACAAAATATGAATTTCTGAACTCAGACCAGCACTTGGCTCACTGTCTGTTCGAGGCTAGTCCACCACTTCTTGACTGTATACCTGTGCGAGGCTAGAATGACTGACTGACGGGTTGGCTCAGAAAAAAGTATTGAAGACTGCGCTCGTATGCAAGCCTTCGACCCTGACTTCAGCTTCCCATAAGTGGTGATTACCGTACAGTCGCGCCTAAAAGTCTCGACACTCTCCTTTTAGACTTTAGGATAAGTTGTCGACCTAGAAAGCAACCACAGTGGGTGTGTGGGAGGGGTGCCACCCTGGGCAGCAGATTGATTGATTTATGGCCATTAAAGCTGGCGTCACAACATCTAGGTCATTGAACATGGCAGGCAGCATAGTTGCCGTGAAGTGACTGACTGATTTAGAGGACACTATTATATCATCCTCCAAGTGGTCGTAATGGCTGACTTGTCATTTCAGGCTCTGATTTGGTTTTGACTTGAAAAAAAAAAAAAGAGTAAAAGGTATAAGCTAAAATTACAAAGAGCAAAGCCTGAGCTTCATCAGTCATGTGTGGTTTCCATTTTCAAGCTTCATTAAGAATGAAATCTCATGAGTAGGTCTATTGGTAGGAAACATTTGTTTGAGTTAAAGTTGTTCATTGTTGGGCTTAACTGCGGAACAACCTGTTTAATAAATAATGATTCTAGAACCGTTAGAAGATGGTCATTGGAGGCTCTACCCAATATTTCAAAATCAACATATTTTATTTTCTGGTCTCGTATGCTAGAGAATTCAGGTTTCGATAGCTTAACCTCTGTTCTGTAGCTAACACCACGATAAGAATCTATTCTCGCCTTTCAGCAACCTCCGTGTGCAACCGACATACGTCCCCAGGTCACATCTGGGGCAAGTGAATTTGTATATTACACTGGAGATCATTAGTGGGCTTAGCTTATCTTTGTATTTAAACTCCCAGTCCTCTTCCACGCCTTTGTACCTATGGTGAGTGTTGCTGGAACCCCAATTTCCCTTCGTTGTGACTCGACTGTCTTTCTGCTTGAAATATAGGTGTGCCTTCTATTCTGTATTTAAGTGCTTGTTTTGAATCATTTTATAACAATTGTAATTTTTTATTTTCATTCTTGTCTGAGTCATTTTAATGATTATAAATTTATTTATTTATTTATATATATATATATATATATATATATATATATATATATATATATATATATATATATGTGTGTGTGTGTGTGTGTGTGTGTGTGTGTGTGTGTGTGTGTGTGTGTGTGTAGGTATTTAAATACTCTGCCCAATGCGGTAAGTGGTTTTGGAGAAAACGATGATGATATTCTGGAGGAAAACATTTGACTGGGAGATTTTTTTGGCAGACGCGTATCCGTACAAGCTCATATTCCAAAAACAAAAACTCACAATTAAAAATCAAGCGTCAAAAATCATCCACATTCCTCTTTATATAACCTCCAATGAAAGCGAATCTTCGCTCTAGTCTATTTACTCTTCCTGAAGATCATCTCAATCTTCCTCTGAATCGACAAACTGATTTCATTTCTCTCTCTCTCTCTCTCTCTCTCTCTCTCTCTCTCTCTCTCTCTCTCTCTCTCTCTCTCTCTGGGTGTGAAAAATTTAATCCCTTTGTTTTGGATGATGCATAATATTCCAAGTGCTTCAAATTTTATAAAACAATAACACCTCTGAAAACTGTCACACAACAATTACAGCCACAGATACAGAGGCTTACCAGAACAGGCAGATTCAATTATTTGTTTCAATATTTTGTTCTCCTATATTCACTTTTGGATTTCAAGCCATATTTTATAGAAAACAGACAACAATGGGAATAATCCATTGATTTGATGGCGGCTCCGAATATTTGGAGAGACACTTTATCATATTTTTCAGGCAAAACCGCCCTATTTGACCATTTTTTTCATTCTCTCAAACATCATTTTTAGCTGTCAGCCTATAAACTGGGAAGTAACTTTTGTTCGAGAATTATTATTAACATTCTAGCCAGGTACTTTGCCTGACAGAGAGAGTCCTTTTTGGGGATGAATTTTGAACTGCTTCAGATGGCAGAATGTGCAAAACGTAAACACAATCAGCAAGCGTTTTGGAAACGGGACCATATCGGATTCTTTCAGACACGCAGAGGTCAACAAGAAACGGAAGTTACAACTTTTACTGCGGGACTTAATGAAAAGGGTCCTCTTTCACTCACTGGCTAGGAAAAACTTCTTGGGGAAAGTCAACAGGAACATGAATAGCGATATTGAACTGACTTTGTGAGGACCAGCCAAAACATATACATTGAATAGAGTATAGAATTTAGGCCAAGGGCCAAGCGCTGGGACCTATGAGGTTATTCAGCGCTGAATTGGAAATTGACAGTAAAAGGTTTAAAGGTTTGAAAGGCGTAACAGGGGAAAAACCTTTTGCAGTTGCATAATGAAACAATTGTTAGGAGCGAGTTGAGGAAAGTCAGATGGGAGAAAGAGAATGTGAACGGAAGTACAGTAAAAGGAATGAAAGGGGTTACAGCAACGAATCTTAAATAATTTCTACAGTGCACCGTGTGAGGTGCACTGAGGGCACTACCCCCTACGTGGCAAAATAACATCCAAGATTTTGCAGGCTGAGGGAATGTTAGAATATTATGTTCAAGTTAAAGGGAAAGATTTTAGTTTATCATAGACACGAAATTTTGATACATAAATGTAATCGAATTATTATTATTATTATTATTATTATTATTATTATTATTATTATTATTATTATTATTATTCAGAAGATGAAACCTATTCACATGGAACAAGCCCACAGGGGCCAAAGTATATGGTGCTCATAAGGAGGAAGTAAGAGGAAGTAAAGGGAAATGCTGAGAGAAGAAATCTCACTCATTAGAAAGAAAAAGACAAAGTAATAAATTAAAAGAGCTATTCGGAACGGCAGTTATATAAAAACTAAAATGAAGAGAAACTGGTGGTTACGAAAATTAAATTCTGATTAAAATTCTTTCACTATAGAACGCAATTTAGCTTCCAGTACCTCCCACAGCCTTCCTTTCTTCCTTAAGACTCCCCATCAATCATCCACGCCAGGAAAGCTCTCGAGATAATCATTCACCTGAGCTTCGGAACCTTTTTAAAAATTCAATTTTCCGAGAGTAACTCCCTTCGCATCTTTATCCAAATTTTACTTCCCCTTGCATGTACTACAAACACAACACATAACAGTTGGAGTGAAGCAGCTTACCTAGGAACTTCAAAACTTTTCAATAACTATATTTTGCTTTTCAGATTATATTCCGTTCGCCAATATTTTCTTTTAGTTGTATTTATTAGTCTTGGTCAATTGGTAATGGGCTTAGTTTGAAGATTCCTGTAATTACACAATATACATCTGAGATGCAATTAAGAGAAAGCCTCTAGATTGCTTCAATTTTGTTGTTTATTATTTCTAACACTTTATTGTAAGGAATATTTAAATGTTTATTAGTCTCAGCAGTATTGGGGGCGAAACAACCATAATTAAAAAATGGCAGTGAAACGTGATTGAGAAGTTTGAATGTATGACTTTTATTGTCAATATATCAACTGCAATATTAAAGAAACAATATAATATAGGTACATAATTTTGAGGTTAAAAGTTATATAACTTTTTAATAAATAAAAAAAAATTAATTTTTTTCCAGTTATCTTCATAAACTAGAGAGTCAGTTCATTTGTCGGCTGAACTTGGAGGATATCTATGAAAACACATTCGTCTAATCTTCAATTAGTGCGATGCAATACCAGACTCGGAATTATATAAAGACTCGTGGTATTTCAGATAGAGAGCGAGAGAGAGAGAGATGTAAACGTTCGGGCACATTCCATCCAATCATCAAAGGGACACTCAATAATAATCTAGACTCAGTGAAATCTCGCATCCAGCTTCCGTCTTCTAGATTTCCCCATCTGGTCATTTTCCAAGTCTGTTGCTCACGAAAGTCTTTTTCTGATCTTCTTCTTCTCTTAGAATAATAGTGCTACGCTTATTGTTGTCTTCATTATTATAACTGATCTCAAAATGGGATAATCTATGTTCATAGAAGCATTTTTTTCTTATTTTTCTAGTAAATCTTTATAGCTTTATTTCAGCACCAAAACCTTCAGCTTTCCTAATGCATATTGCCTCTTATTGTTAGCATAAATAGTTTCAAATACATTTCAAGATCACTCTCTTCTAAATAAAAAAAATCTAAATAGAAGCCCAGCCAACAGGACTGACCATCTTTTGAAAATATATATCAAAGCCAACACTTTGTACCATATCCCCAACTTTCGACAATCCCATATATATATATATATATATATATATATATATATATATATATATATATATATATATATATATATATATATATATATATATATATATATATATATATATATATTTTTATATGAAGAACATTCAGGATGATTACGCTCAGTAGCTAATGGCCTGCTCTGGTGTGTGTTTGTTTGCTGTGAGAGCGTCGGTTTGTTTTTTTTTTTTTTTCAGGTTAGGGAATTGTTTCTAGGTATTTTTGCAGCACAGAGAGTTTTGAAGAGGAAGAGGGATATTTTTACGTGAGAGTTTTTTTTTTTATGTTGGCTTATTATTTAGGGAATAAGCCGGTTCATATATATACCGAGTGATTTTTTCTTTTTTTTTTTTTTTTTTTTTGCGTAAGCAGTGAGCCCGTGTTTTGCTACACTCGGGGTATCAGTGACTTACTCGTGACGTACTTTCGTTGGTGGGGTAGCCCCACCCCGTCCCCATTCACTTTGAAGCCCCGTTTTCTATGTGTGTGGGGGTTGACTGTTTTCGTAGTTCGCATCGCTGATTAGGAACTAATTGGGGATTAAGGAATACTTTTTTTTATTATTTTGATTCATTTTGGGGGACCTTAGGTTATTATGTTGATAATTGCTCAACGGTTGTTGGGTTATTAGGAATAAATATTCTTACGCTACTGGGTAAACATTTCCCAGTTTTCTTGTTTTTTTTTGGGGGGGGCCTTTCTCTTTTTCCCTTTTTCCTCTTTCGGAGAATTTCCCATTTCTCTTCACGAAGACTTTCTTTGGGAATTTCTGTTAGTATATGAAGATGAGATCTGGAGTTTTATGAATCCCGACAATATGGTGGAGGGCGCCTCCGGGGTTCAGTCATTTCCGGGGTTCGTTGATGGGGTTCTTCCGGCACCTCTCGAAATTTTTATAGAGGCTGTGTCGAATTACTTGGTCGCCAGAAAATTACGGATGCGTTAAAGGCTTTGAATGAAGCGAAAGGATTCCTCAGTTTAGATAAAGGGAACATCGGACAGTGTTTTCGGTGTCATCAGTTTGGAAATTGTAAGACATGGCACGATCTCAAGAGGTTTCTGAGGTTAGCATATGGGATGGCTGAAGCCGGAGATGTACTGTAGTTCGAGACCTCAGGTTGCTCTTTCAGATTCGCAAGGGCCAGGATTCTTTGGTTAGGTTTAGCGCCAGATGCTTTGATGCTGCGAGAGATATTTCGAAGAAATTAAGAACGTCTAGTTTAGACGTTGGGTAAAGGGTAACAATATTTCTGTGGATGACCTTGAGAAATTGCTTCAGTTTGCACGGATGCTTAATGATGTTCCTGATGCCATAGTAGAAGTTTTGATGAAGGGATTGAAAAGGGGTCTGATGAAGCCTTGCTTTTCTCGCAGGGTCGCAAACACCTGTCGAAATGTCCTGTTGTGGATAGCACTTTCATGAATGGGATACCAAAGGCTTCCAGAGCTATTCCAATGCACCTGCCACAGGGTGATTGTAGTTTCCCTTCTACAAGGCTGTGTGCCAAGACGGAGCATAGGAGGGATTCAATGGGTTCAGTGTCGCAGGTCAGTTGCTTTAACTGTAAAAGGCAGGGTCACACCAAAATATTTTGCAAGGTGAGATGTTGTGGTTTCTGCAAGACTTCAGAGCACTGTTGGCTGACCACCAAATATATATTATAAAAGTACAATTCAATAATTCTCTTTTTGATAATCAATAAGAATTTTTACAAGGTGAAAATTTTTACCCCCCCAAAAAAAATAAACATACAAATACATAGAAAATATATATAAGGTAACTAATTTGTAATTAAGTCAGTGCCTAAAAGATAAAATCACTGACTTTCATTTTCCAAAAAGGAAAACTGCAAGAGTGACATAATAAATAAGTGTTGGTGATATTTGAAGACCATTAATTTTCCTGTCAGTTTCCTTTGTCGGTGAAATGCAATAAATCACTCTTGGGTTTGCAATTGTTGAATGAATAAATAAATAAATAAATAAATAAATACACAGTTAAACAGAGAAATGAATACATACAGAAGTAAGTAAACAATTTAAAGAATTATTAGATAATTATTATTGTAGAAGGACTTTAGGTAAGTTTATTTACGTAAATTTTTGTTAAAATTCTTTATCCAAATCTCTTATTACCGTCGAAATAATATACATTTCACAGAAAATAGCTTCAGCTAATAAACATACCGACAGTCATAACGAAAGTAGATGGAGGGAGATGAAGTCTTTATATCATCTTCACAAATATTTTTTTTGTTGGTTAAAATGAAAACGAATAATGACTTTGCATATCTGAGTGAGCTTATTCTTCATAATGGTTCTGTCGCATGGGAGAGGGAGCTTTATAACTCACAGATAATGAAAGATCTCTCATGTTATTAAGGGGGAGAGCAATTAAGAAAATTAAATAGCAAGCCGTACGTACAAACATGCCACCTTCCCATCACATACCCTTTAACCCATCATTAATTTCACGCTTTCCATATTTCAGCACGAAATAAATCCGCCATTCTCATCAACGTAAGTGTTATGGCAATTTATCACAACGAAAAATACAAAATAAATGTTTTTCCTGTTTTAGTTTCCACAAAACGGCAAAACTGCCACGGCCTCATTTTATACATACATACGGTTTTGCAAATCACCCATGAATCATTTATTGTTTTTTATCATCTCTCTCTTTCGTATCATTCTCCCTTTCTTTCATTCTGATTGTGTTGATTTTTCTTTCAGTAATGTAATTTTTTCCTTTTTCAAGATTTGTGGAAAAATATTCTTTATATATTTTTTGCTAATCATGATCCTTTTAATCTTTTGCACGAGTTTTCTTCGTGCAAATCCAAACTGGTGCCAGTGGTCCATAAACAAAAAATGTTTAATTAAATATAGATTCCCTGTCACAAGAGATTATCCAGGGGGTCGACCGACAGAATCTGATGACTGAGAAACGTCGCTGAAAGTCACAATTTTCAGGCATTTCAGAAGTATGTCATCGTGTCTGTTCGCCCCCAGTTCCACAGATAAACTTAGAGAGAGAGAGAGAGAGAGAGAGAGAGAGAGAGAGAGAATGGTATCTACGCAAACTGGGTCTTGACAAATGGTCTGTTCCTTCTCCTGCCACGCCCTTGCTATTACATTTTAGAGGCGAGATAAAAAATTATTAATTTCACGAGTTCCATGCTACTATAAGATATCCAGGTATGTAAACTTGCATGTATTATGAATAGGAATGTGGAAGTATGAAGAATACAAACAGCAGAAAGGATAATAAACAAAGACACTGCCTGATACGTCATTAGATTGATGCCTTATTATTGGCTGACTAATTCAACTGAACAGAACAGCAACCAGTCAGAGCATCAATTTGATCGTTCATTCCGTCTTGTTCTTGTCTTCAATAATCCCTTTCTTATCTAGTTTGTGCAGCTTTCTAGGTGCATAGAGAAACCTTTCATGATAATTTTTTTACTGGTTTGTAGCCATTTTTTATTTCTCAGTTATAAACATTTCCGAATAATCTTCTTGTCATCTGGAGACACAATTCCTCTGAAATCTAATCTTTGCTGTCGTATGAGCGGTACTTTTAGAATACAGCTGACGCATTTAGCTTTCGCAATACTTCCAACCAAAAGACAGTTGTAGTGTGATTAAGCAACACAAAGAAATCAAAATGGCAGAATATCTTTGCTAGAAGCTTGATTAAGCATATTCCGCCTCCTCCAGCAGGAAGGCATTCAGCGCCATTGCGGCAAAGCTGCTCAGAAGAAATTTCATTTGAAACAACAAACACTTGGTCCGTTGACTCAGGCAGTCTGTTCCCTCGTTCCTCTTCTGCCATTTTGGGCAGATCCTTTGGGA
>NC_089755.1:10466394-10493894 GCF_040412425.1 Macrobrachium rosenbergii
TATTTTTGTTGTGACAACATACCTACAGCACAACATCACACTTCATGGTCTTAAATTTGAAACTTTTGGTGACAACATCTTCCTTCATAGTGTGACAACAGAGACCTCATAGTCTGACAACATGAAACTTCTCAGTGTGATAACATCGGCCTGATAGTGTGACAACGTGACTCTCCACCATCTGACAACATGATAGTTTTTGTGTGACAACATGGGCCTTCTTAGAGTGACAACCTGATACTTCAGGGTCAGATAGCTGGAAAATTCTGGTATGATCTGTGTGGCAACATGACACTTAATGGTCTGACAACATAAAAACTTACAGTGTATCAACTCGAGCCATCATAGTGTGACAACACCACAATTCATGATCTGACAAGATGACATTCTGATGTGACATCACAACATTTCTTGTCCTAACAGCATCACATATGTTGGCGTGACAAGAAGATACTTCTTGGTCTGACAACATGACTTTTTGGCTTGAAATCCTGACTCCACATGGTCAGACAATATTTCATGACTTGGTGTGACAGCATAGCTTGTCTTGCTCTGCAAACATTAGATTTCTTGGCCAGACAACATAACTTGCTTATGGCCTGACATCGTGGCACTTCTTGGCTTGGCAACATGACACTCCTCTTCTGACAACATGAACCCTTGGCTGCAACAATGATTGGACATACAGATCCTTCTCTTTAGAATAATTCCTCTGTACTTAGCTTTTGGTTCCCATTCGTTAAGACTCAACTTCATGAATCTGAAGCCTTCAATCTTGCTCTCTCTCTCTCTCTCTCTCTCTCTTCTCTCTGATCTTCTCTCTTAATTCTCCCCTTATGATTTCATGTTGTCAGACTGGAGTGTCACCTCCCTTTCTTGTTCTGGAGAAGGTGTCAAGTCGGTCAACCTCCTTTCAAAACATTCTCTTCTGTTTTAAAATAATGACAGACCCATTCTTTTAGAGAGATGATCCCAAGAAGAGGAAACAGAGGTTCCTTCCCGAGAGAGAGAGAGAGTTTGACATAAGAAAGACTACTAACCTGAATCACATTTGCATATGTATATAAAACAAGGAAACCCTATAATTTAACCAAGGATGAAATTGGCTGCTTGTCTGCAGTCATAATAACTTCCACATTCGACATCTGAATAAAAGGCTGAATATTGACGATGAAAATCCATCCCATTTCTTTTCAAACTGGTAAAGATGATTGGAAATTATTGTTATAATAACATTCTTTCATCCTGTCTAGCCAACCCCTTCTGTGTGATATTTCCCATAAATTATATATAATATATCTCCTATAGAGAGATATATATATATATAGATATATAGATAGATATATACATAGAGAGATAGAGATATATATATATATATATATATATATATATATAATTTACATAAAGCTTTTCCCATCCAACGAAATTGTCTATTTATTTTTTTATATCTTTCTGTCTCTGAATCATTAAACCACGACTGGTCAGTCACATGGAACACTGAACGTTCCAGATATCCATATTTCGATGCTATTCCATTTTGGCTCTGAGTCTATACCTCAACAACAAGGGCAAATTAAAGGGAACAGATCGACGGAGTATCCTTGCAATCTCTGGACGGGGTCAGCACACTTACAGACTTAGCTGGGGGGATATCTTGAACCTCTCTGGGAAAGTAAGCCAGTCCGAATGTCCAGAAATAGAATGACTGTATCCATTTATCTTTATCTGTCACAAAGGCTTTTTGAGTTTGACACTCAGGCGCACCCCTTAAGAGGGTCCTTCCAATATTATTAATGAAAGTTGAGGCAAATTGGTAACAAGAAAATAACGGTAAAGAACAATCCAAAAAGTCAATATAATTGAGTGTCAACAATTTTCAACAAAGCCACAGTTACCTTTGAGTAGGATGTAAATAAGTGAAATTAAATATATAAATATATATATATATATGTTGTTATGAACGCTGGGATTCGTATGTATAATATATTTATATATATGTTTATATGAGCAAAATATGTATATTCACCCATACCCTATGGACAAATGATATATATTGTAGGTTGATATTTCATCAGTTATATGTATATATATATATATGTATATATATATATATATATATATATATAAGATATATAGATATATATAATATATATCATTTTTGGAAAGGCAGTTTCAGCAGTTGATACAAAATGTTTTTACAAATATATCTATTTAACAAAATGGAACATCAGACTGAATAGTGACAAGATACTATTAAGAGGTCTTTACTTCTGATCAACTGGATTTGAATAAAAATCCCCTGACAATGCTGAAACTTGTAGCTTCATTCACATTCCCCAAAAAGGCAGTTACCAACACAAGATTGAGGAAAAAATTTCCTCGAGTTTAGCAGAAACCATTACTTTTGGTCTAAAAGAGGCACCTAATTGGGAATATCCTTTATCATAATGGATGTTTCCCAAATGCTCACCCCTTTTACAACTTCATTACACTGCATAAGATCTTTTATTTTACAGGGTCCCTTTCTGCAAATTGAAACCTGGAGACATTGAAAACTTTAATTTTAATCTGAAGTGTTGAGCAGTCATTCAGCTTCTGGTGACCAAATACCTTTCAAGGTCTCTTGGGCGCTAAAATTCAGTTTCACTTAAAATAGAAATGTTCCAATTTGTTAATCAACCTCAATCCAGTTTGCTGCTGGTCTGTCTAGTCATAAAACAAGACAACTAAAGTTTTTTCTTATTTAAATATTTTTTAAAAATGATTCAATAGCTAATTCATTAAAAATTTCAAGAAACTATTGAGGGGTCTTTTTAAATAAAGTTAATCATGACTCTCACTTGAAAGTTCTTCTTTGACCTGGCTACAGATTCAGGGATGCTCACTTTCTGACTTCCTAAGGATTCCAGGAAGCAATGCTCTGACTTCCCTGAGACCGATTCAGGGAAGTTCTACTTTCTGACTTCCTGATTCAGGGAAGTTCTTTTTCTGACTTCTTCCCAGACAGCTTGAGGGAGTTCTGGAATTTGACTTCCTACTACCTCAGGAAAGTTCTAGCTTTCTGACTTCCTTTGATTCAGGGAAGTTCTGGCTAACTAACTTCCCACCGATTCAGGGAAGTTTCTCTAACGACTTCCTACAGATTCCAAGGGAAGTTCTATAAATGTCTTCCCAATGGACCGATTCAGGGAAGTTCTGAGTTCTGACTCCCTAGACAGGAAGTTCTGAATTCTGACTGGAAACACTGATTCAGGAAGTTCTGCTCAAAGGACTTCCTACTACCTCAGGGAAGTTCTGCTTTCTGACTGCCTACTGACTCAGGGAAGTTCTGGATTCTGCTTTTCCTAACTGACCAGGAAAGTTCTGACCTTCTGGACTTTCTTTTGACTCAAGGAAGTTGTCCTTTGACTTCCTACTGACTCGAGGGGTGCTCTACCTTCACACTTCCTACTTAAAATCCCAATGAGTTTTTAACCTGACTGACTTCCTTCTGACCTGAGGAAGTTCTACAACAGACTTCCAACTTATAATCTTAAGTCATATTTAACAATTCATTTTTTGTTCGTTACAAGTTCCCAGTTAAAAAAAAACCTTCCGTGGTGCTATTCATACATTGTACACCTTTCCTGCATTATATATAATGCCTTGCATAATGCAACTTTTCATTGCAGCTGGAGTCTCTCTCTCTCTCTCTAATTAGATCTCTCTCTCTCTATCTCTGTGTCTGCACTAACTTTTGAAGAAATGATTTTCAACCCTTGCTCAAATTGCCTGACCAGATTCGTAATTCATAATTAATCATATTAATTCATTTCCGTTCATCACTGCACCTGACAGCGTTATGTATTTGACTGCACACTAATAATGATATTATTAATAATATTATTTATAGAAAAATCCAGTCAAAACACAGATCAAAGTCGAAAACAGAACTTAAGAGAGCCTCTCATCTCTCTCTCAATCCACTCATTTTACCGAAAACATTCACATCTCTCAGTAATATAATGAGTACGGAACATTCTGATCTCTCGGAAGCTCCTGTCAGTAGGGTAATGTATTTGAAAGGAAGAATTATTTCATCTCAATGTTATTGCATTGGCCATCGTGTAATAATAATAATAATAATAATAATAATAATAATAAATAAAATAATAATAATAATAATAATAATAACTGGAATTTTTATTATGAATACCTAAAATATTCAAAAATGGTTCCCATTGTGATAGCCCCTAAAGACTTGAACAAAACTCTTCGGGAACGTTGTGACACTTTTCCGCAAAATCAAATTTCGAGCAACAATAACTATGAACAATAGTGTGTCTGATACTGTTAATATAAAATATTATTAAGGATGATGATAAGGACTTGAGGTCTTGAAGTTCTGTATCACAGTTATTGGAGACCATCTTCATCATATTCATTATGCCAAAGAATATATTCGGTCAAATAAAATAATCGCAAATCTGGAAGAAGAAAGAATAAAAGAAGAGAAGAGAGAGAAGAAGAAGAAGCAGAGAGAGAGAGAGAGAGAGAGAGAGAGAGAGAGAGAGAGAGAGAGAGAGTTTTCAACATCATTAAATTCCTCTCTCAAAAAGCAGTATATTGCTGGAAAGGTATATAAACTATTGATATGAATAACACCAAGAGAGGTTTTCATTTTTAGAACTGGGAAACTCAGTAATAGAAAAAACCGTAATTGCTGAATACGACTTAATTATTTTCAAATATTCTAACTGGATGAATGCATGATACACTTCATCGCAATCTTACGTATCAACATCAACCCAGAATCCACATTGATGTTTGTCATGTCATCTAAAAATAAGTAAATAAACAAACTAAAAAGGGTGTTTGTTACATAACTGTCACCAGTGGGGTTCGAAAGCTGCCTAGTTGAGAAACTACGATGTGCAGATGCAGATGACTCTAAACAACTGACTGAGTGGGTAAAGTCACTGTGTGTCGTCGCTTCTAAACCAGGCAGAGGTTCGAATCACACCGGTGACGAAGCACTTATCACTTATAATTCCCATTGGGTCTTGAATTAATCCTGAGGATATAGGGAATTGGATTTTGACGATAGATTTTCTCTCTCTCTCTCTCTCTCTCTCTCTCTCTCTCTATTGGGCAAACAAATATATATATATATGGTTCAGATATATAATATATATATATATATTTATTTTTGTTCATATAAGATATATATTGTACACAGATACATATATATATATTATATATATATATATATATATATATATATATATATATATATTCTTGGATATATATATATATAAATATATTATATTATAATACAGATCAAAGGGGGAAATATGAACACTCATTCTTAATGATAGATTCCAATATCATGGATACTGTAATTATCCAAACTTACATAAATACAGTTTCAAAAATAACTGTCGACAAAGGAAAGCAGGTTTCAGACAGTATCGTAAATTACAAAACAAATCATTACAACAGAAACAACAATAATCATATAAAATAAGGAAAAATCATTGATTAAAAAATTACTGGATAACAACTACAAATAATTGTTGGAAGTGCGTAAGGTCTACAGTATTTATTCTTTCCTGTACCTGAAAATGTCGTACCGTAAACTAACCGAAATATCGTACCAACACTGTACCGTACCTGAAAAAGACCATACCATACTGTAACGTACCTAAAAATTATGGTACCATACACTAGCAAAAATACCGACAATCTGAAAAATGTCGTACCGTACTAGAGCAGAAATGCTGTACCGCACCTAAAAAATTTCGTACCGTCCACTAACAAATACCGACCGTACATGGAAAATTTCGATGTAAAAAAAAAAAATAAAAGACACCCAAAACATACGGTTTCTAGCCCAGTACTCAGGAAACAAGCAGTTTCCATTTACCGACCAAACTGCTGTTACTCAATTTCTGAGTTTCTGAGGCTGTTCTGTCAAATGCTTCTTCGCCAAAGGACCTTGAACGAAACAACTTGAATATTCACTTGTGAAGGTTAATTCAACATACTTCGTTTTGCGTGTATGGGACAAAAGGTCCTGCGGTTTATATTACATATTCACAATAAGTATAGTGAATTTAGTATTATTTAGTTTATGCCATTATTTGATATCGGAGTTTTTAGGCTGTGATCGAAATAAATCGTTAACATGAATTCACAAACTCACAGCTCGAATCTCAAGAAATTTACGTTACCGAGATTTTACCTCTTTTGTTTATGTTGTACCAACACGACCGCTTACGGTTGTGGTGTTGGGAAAATTTAAACTTTACAGAGAAATAAACGAACGTCACGAACCGTTCAGCAGCTTAAAATTAAATAATATGGAAAATACATTTTCAAGTCCAAATGTGATGATGTTTTTAAGTAAAATTTTACCGTTAACTCAGTATTAAACGATATTTGTTGTTTATTATCTGTTAATATTTAAGTAGCATACGTCTACATTTATTGATTTTAAATATTCAGCTACGAACCATTATATTTTCAGCTTAGCTCACTGCCCAGTCTCGTTTAAATAAGGAATGATGTAGAATTAAAGAAACGTCATTTGAAAACAAACGACAGACCTTTCAGCTGCTGTGTGGCATCGTCTCCCTTGCCTGATCCTGGTTCCAGGATTTTGATTCATAAATGGATTCTTATTTGAACGCTTCCTCCGGACGGCCAGTAAAATATCTAGATCACACAGAATCAGAGGAATGAGATTTAAATGAACACCTATTTCTGTCTTAGAGCGTGGTCACACCTTGAAATGTCAAACTGCAGACTGGCTTCTCTCTCTCGGAGTTATGATTCTATCGAGTGTTGCCATCCCTTTCGCCTCCTCACTAACTATCGTAAGGCTTTTGGAAAATTATCGTATTCACCACGCTATTTTGGTGCATTAGTATTTAAAATTAAGGGTAATGATATCTACAAAAATATGTTGTTCTATCATTTTTTCATTAAAAGCCTGATAAAACATTCAAGACAATAATGTATCAGTAACTTGAAAACAGTTTCTAAAATTGAAACAAAACAGCGACATGTCGAAAGAGCTATTTATACAGCACTACTGTACATGCATGAAAATCATATAATAAATTAAGTGAAACCACAAATCAATATTTCAGAAACTTGATGCTACGGACATTCTTTTTAATGAAGGGATTTCAGTGTTCATCACACTGGGGTTTTATCTACTGACTGGAATCAATGATAAATTATTAAATAAGTAAATATATGAAATGCAAACACAATCCATGAACTTGTAAAATCCGTCACAAAATGATTTCAGGCTAAAATTTTCTCAAGTTATAAAAGAGGTATTTTTATCTTCAAATCTCCTATCCAGTTCATTCAAGGTTCATAATAAAATAATTGAAAAATCACAAGTTTTAATTTTCTCCAAAAACCAGTTTTTTCTTTAGAAAAATTATCTCACTCAAAGGTCTGTTTCTCTCCAAAGCTATGTCTAGGACAACTCAGTTCTATCATGCGTTAATGATGTCAAACTGACTTTTTCTTAGCAGATTTCTGGCCGATCAAGCTCTAGATCAAATTTTCATTCCCTTAACTGTAACTCTAGTTCATATTCACTTTCTTCCCATCTTACTTTCCACCCTCTCCCTAACAAATTGTTGATAATGCACAACTGAAAGGTTTCTCCTCCTGTTACACCTTTCAGACTTTTCCTCTCAAAACTCCCTTTCAGTGCTGAATGTCCTCACAGATTTCATGGGTTCAGCTATGCAGGCTTTTGGCCTAAATTCTGTATTTCAATTCCAAGGTCTGATGTTCCCTAAGTTCTTTTAGCTGCATAATATCAAACTAAAACAAGCATATGTTTAAAACAATAGTACAGATAATATATCATATATATATACATATATATATGATATATAGTATTAGGACTGCTATATATATGTTCCAAAGTCATGTGGTGTGTGTTGTTTGTAATGTTTGTTTTGTAATCTTACAAATACGAATAATATTTATATATACAGATTTATATCATAAAATAGCTAATTAAGACAATTAAAATTTCTCGTTTAATATCAAATTCACGCTATTCATGTCCCAATGAACAGTATCACTCTTTTTGATATTCTTATCCGAAGGAATTTATATAAGTGATAAATTGAACAGGTACCAGTGGGACGCGAACCCGTTGACATGGACCCATCCAATCTTAATCGAACTCAGAATACAGACGTTCCCACCGCGCCATCAAGATGGCAGTGGTGGTAACAGGATGAATCAAACAGCTCATCCCTCGATAACGAATGATTCGACTTTTGCTGAGTCATGGCATCATTGTAACTGCATTATCTTCTTGCTAACACAAGGAAGAGTACTCTTACAATCAATGTGGTTATCTCGAGGAACTGTCTAAAATCAAATTCAAGTTAAGTCTGTCTATGAACAATGATAATAAACAATTTCATATATATAAGCAATCTAACTGGAAAAAAAACTGTCATATAATATATATATCTCTATACTAAAGTACAACTCGTCTTACAATCAACTCCCAATATTTATACATCTCACAAAATGAGATAGAATTATATATTCATGTCACTACTGAGTGACCAACAAACATCCGTGATCTAATAACAAAAATTTCATGTTAGGTGGTTCATGTTCCATGAGGCCAGATAAACCTCAGTGTTGCTCAGATGTTCAAAGTGTGTATCAGAAAGCCATTTGTCAAAACACTATACCAACACTCACTGGTGATTTTTTACATTTAATAATAAATGTAATAAATAATAGAACTTCTTATCCAAACACTATTTCATATCTCGAAAAATGACAGTTTCAAAGTTCAGCTCATTTGCAATTATTATTTCGCAACACCTATTAACTCTCATTAAAATTAGCAATTTTTATTATTATTATTGCTATGATTATTCAAAAATTGTTTTACTATCGTCATTAATTTGAAAAAAAAAATTTTGTTAAAAATCCAAAAACACAATTACAGAAAATAACCAAATGCAAAAAGATCAGACTTGTTCTTCCATACACAACACTTCACACCCCAAAAAAACAATATATAACAATAATAATATATATATATATAATATATATATAACATATAAACTATTTAACGGACAAATCTCGTATGAAATTAGCCCATGTCTCAATTCCTAAAATCATTCGAAAACAAATGATTAAGAACTTCAACATCAAAATGAACAAGAGACAAAAAAAAATAAATATACAAACATCATTTATCCCTAACTATATACAAACGTTCCATTACATGACTATATACAAATGTTCCATTACATCCCAACTTTCTTCAACTTCGAAATATGAGTCAATTTCGTCACTCCAGTGTTTACATCTTTAACTACAAATCTATTCCTCTTTTGATCTCTACAATCTCAAAAGGTCCGTGGAACTTCGGACTTAATTTATAATTCAGATCATTCCTTGAACATTCACTTTAACAAGCACTCTATCACCCATCGAAAAAAACTCCCCTCGATTTCGCGTTACTTTTCTCTACCATTGCACGCGAACTAAGTTCAAGTTCTTTACTGATACGTGCAAATCTTTCTCTCGCTGTATTTATCAATGAAGTGACCGTAACATCACCCTGAACTCGCTCTGGTAACAAATCAAAAGGTCCTTTTCAACTTGTATCCATACAAAGCTTCTGCTGGAGATATCTTAATTGTGTCATTCATCATAGTATTGATACTATATCGCACTTCATCAAAGATCTGTCCCAATGTGTATCGGAACCACCCACCGTCATGCGCAAAGCTTCGATTACTTTCCGATTCGCCCTCTCACATAACCCATTTGCTTCAGGTCTATACGGGATTATAGATACTTTCTTTATTCCCAACAAATTAGCAAGACCGTCTAAAGTCTTATTAATAAACTCCCTACCATTGTCTGTGATCAGACATTCAGGAACACCATATCGACAAATTATCCCTAAAGAACGCTATAGCAACTTCCTCAACTGATTTGTATTTCAGTGGGAAAATCTCGACAAAGCAAGTCAACTCATCAACAACTACTAATAAATGTCTATAACCATAAGCGGACTCTGAGAAGTTATCCAGAATATCCATATGCACTCTCTGAAACGGCCTATGTGGTATGGGATATGAACCCAAACGACACGACACTGTCGTCGCTGGCTTATTCGCATTGCAAATAGCGCACTTCTTCACAAAAGGCTTCTACTGCGGAAAACATATTTTCCAAAAGAACTTTGACCTGACGTTTTCATACGTCTTGTCCACACCTAAATGAGGCAGAACCAAATTTACAATGTACAATGTCTAGAACTTGTGGTACTAGACTCTCTGGCACGATGATTTGTGTAATCTCACCCATGCTTCAGTACTTCATGAGTTATACTTAACTTTCCTCACCAATAAATTATTCTCCAACTCTAGACCAGAAAAAAGGCAACTTATACCCTTTCTTCGGTGAAACTCCCCTAAGAAATGCCTTAGCATCTGACAACAATTTATCTTCATCTTGCTTTTGTTCAGCAAGCCTATGTCCCAAGTGACATTTTCACCCGTAATATAACACACTGCGTTACTCTCTCACTATCACGAATAACAATCTCTCCCGAGACTGCCGACTCACTATTTCTCCCCAAGTATGCACTGTAGAAACGTGTATGTCCTCTACATGCGATCTCTCAGAACTACTAATATCAGAGACATTAGACACCAAATATTTACTCTCTTCTCCCACACAGGATTCGGTGTGTATTTCCTCATCCTCGACCGGAAAATATCTGCTCAATGCATCTGCAACTACATTATACTTACCTTCAATGTATTTGAGGTTTGCATCAAAATCTCTCAATGTTAGGAACCAACGTGCTCTCTTGGGCGACAAATTTGGCTTATTAAAAGCTCTAACAACGGTTGATGATCTGTAAAAATCTCAACTTTATTTCCCAACAACAACATCTTAAAATGAACAAGGCTAGAGACGACTGCGAAAGCCTCCTTGTCCACAACTGACATCAGCCTTTCGTTACTACCACGCGTTTTGAACTTTCTGCTATAAAAGCAATTGGGTGTAATTTCCCCTCAAATTTCTGCATCAAACACGCACCTATACCTTCCTGACTCGCGTCAGTCACTAAGGTGAACGGTTGACTAAAATCTGGAAACTTCAAAACTGGTGGGTTCACCAAAGCGTTCTTAAGCTTCTCAAAAGCTAATTGTTGACTATCACCCCAAACAAACTTAACGTCTTCTCGTAACAAATCTGTCAATGGAGACGCTATTGTAGAAAAATTCCACACAAACGGCGAAAGAAACCCGACATACCTAGGAACGAACGAATCTGTTTCCTGGTTTTGAGAACTGGAAAATTCACAATGGCTTTAACTTTCTCATCATTCACTCTAACTCCTCTTTAGAGATAACATGTCCTAAATAGACAATTTTTCTCTTCAGAAACTCACATTTGGCCAATTTGACCTTTAATCCAGCAAACCGTAATCGCTTGAGGACTTCTTTTAACACCTTTAGATGTTCTTCAATTGTATCTGTGCATATGAGAATGTCATCCATGTACACAAACACCGACTTTCCTAACAAGCCATGAAGTACTGTGTTAACCAGTCTAGTAAATGTTATTGGGGACCCTTGTAATCCAAAAAGGCATCCTATTAAACTCGTAATGTCCCTTTGGTACCGAAAATGCTGTATATTTACGGCTACTCTCGCTAAAGGAACCTGTAAAAACCCTTGCATAAGATCTATAGATGAATATATATTCTTGCCACCGATCTCAACAAACAAATCAGGCAAACAAGCTACCGGATATCTATCTGGGCATGTTTTTCATTCAATTTACGAAAATCTACACAAACTCTGATACTACCGTCTTTCTTTGGAACTGCAAGCAAAGGGAAAATTAAACGGAGAATTGGACGGTCTGATAATGCCTTCCGACTCCCACCTCTGAACTTCTTTTCTACTTCTTCTCTGATCTTAAAGGAATTCGATATGCTGGAATATATATGGGATTTGTACCCTTTTCTAGGCGGATTGAATGTTCTAAAACATCTGTAACTCCTAATTTATCTCCCTTCAAAGCAATGATATCTAGATATTCTTTCAACACTTTCTCTACTTTATCTGAATACTCAGGATAATCAACTTTAGCCAAATGTTCATGCAGAACCTGACTTCGAACTGTTGCTCCTCGTTGGAAACATATTCCCGTCTCCACAAAAACTCACTAATTTATGCTCTTCATTAAACTCTTCAAAATCAATTACATAAGTACCCTTGTGATATTTTTTTCACTGAGTCTTGATAGCTAACTAATTCTACTGAAGTCACGCCTGCGACTGAAATTTCATTCACTGACACCGTACTCACAACGTCTTTGAATTTCTCAGTTCCCTCAACAACGCACACTTGAAAAGAAACTTTTTCTCTTTCAGCGACACTTTAACCAATGTAGGAACTCGCTGGTTGCAATTCAATATCTTCAACAAAAATCCTTTGAAAGATCTTTGCGGAATATCTTCACTCTCTAATGAATGTGTTACACATGTCTCAGACTGTGTCTTAGGTTTCTCTCAAGTTTTTTTCTGTGTATATATGGAACAAAACAACCTGACTCACCTATTGTAATCCCTGAACTCCCATAAGAATGTTGATGTTATGTCGCATGCAAGAAGGGTGTCCTAGCAAAACCATTTCACCTAAGGCTAATCCTTCTATGACCAAAAATGATTCTACTATTGTCTTTCCCGCCGATACAAAGCGTAAGAAATGACGAACCTAAAATATTCAGTTTCCTCGCTTGTACATCACACACTGTCTCACTAGAAGGGACTAATTTGCACTCTGGAAACCTCGAGTGAAAAGGTCAGCATTTACTAAGTTAACTGAGCTACCAGAATCAATGAAAATAAAAATTTCATTGCCATTAGAAATCCACATACAATCGGCCTAGGTTCTGGTGACTCTAAGACCTGATTAGTCATTATCCTGTGTCCGTTTTCGAACTTATCTTGTGAAAATTCTGCTGTTCCTTTGTGTATCTAGAACTTGCATCATGTGGAATTCTCCTGTCATATCTAGAAAAACCTACCCGTGACTTCCCTGAATAATCTCTATTCTTCGTGGCTGGGCAAAATCTCCATCCATGATCTGAAGATTTGCAAACTGAACAATATCTCACTCTGCAATTTGATTTACTATGTCCTAGTTTATCACAATTAAAACAACGTATCGTTGTGACTGATCTCTCTGGAATTTTCTTCGATTCTACTCGTGCACATGTCTTCGCTGTTGCATCATTTCCCGAATGTGAGCGACTATCATTATTCTGTGGTTTGGAAACCGCAGCTGACATCTTTGCACCTCCTGTACAAAACTACTGTCCAGTGTCGGGCATTTTGATAGATTTTTGTTAATCTGTGCAAACAAAAAGGATTCGTCTGTATCCTGATCAATTCTCTTATCAAAACTATCTACAATTACATCTGGGACCGACGTTAAAAGGCAAGCAAAGTGTAACAATCTTTCAAAATTATCTAAGGAGATATTATTTCCAGTTACCCATGGAGAGCCTGTTATAGATTTCTTTAACTCAACTACTGCATCAAATAAATTCGCACTGTATGTGACCAGTGAATCATTGCCCTTCTTTATTTTGAGAAACTCTCGCAAATTCCGAACTGCACATTCACGTTGAACTCCGCCATAAGTAGCTCGTAGAAATTTCTGCAGTTCATTCAAGTTTTACACCTTCTGAACCCGAAACTGCGTGCCCGTTTCCCAATATCTCCTTTATCCAAATCCAGAAATGATTTAGCCTCTGTTAAAGCTTCAGCGCCATTCGTAATTTTCTTGGAATTCAGATAATTGTTCACTGACTCAATGAAAGTTTCTATATTTTGGGTTGGCTTCCATCAACTAACCCTTTAAAATTACTAATTCCCCGCACTAACGCTCGTCACTTTATGCACCACAATTGATTGGGATGTGCTTGCTGCATCGTCCGGCATTTTGTGAGTGATCACACGCCCTGAGCGTAACAACATAAAAAAAGAAACCAAAAGAACACTAGAGAAAGGTAAAAGTTACCCCCTCTAAAGAAGAATAGAAAACGAGTTCTGCGCAACTTACGACAATGGGGTACTTACCAATTTGAACAGAAAATGGAGCACCTATCACTCGTGACTTGCTAACCAGAGCTATGTGCAACCTGTGACGTCACTCTCGAAGACGAAGCGTGATTTTGTTGAATCACCATTTTGCGTAATTAACTCACAATCGCCACTATTCACACTTATTTGGGTATTTTGTTAACCCCAAAATTGCTCTAGAGATCATCCAGATCTGTTTCACAACTCCCCACTCCCAGTACTCGAATAGAAACGGAAAAAAAAGATTCCCCGTATTTCACACGTAATCACGACCCCTATGAAACTCGATCTCTTAAGACTGAGTGGTCACACATCACGATCACGGCCCTAGTCGCTTTGGGTATCAACGTTACCAATTAGTCTATTAGTAATCTCCTCTTTCGCCACCATTAAAGACATGGGACACCTTTCCGCTGCCATTAAAATCATGAGGCACCGCTGCCACCATTAACATCTGTTACAGGAACAGATTCAACACTTTTTTTGAAAGTGTACGTAGCGTAATCTAACGATCTTTCTTCAGGAAAAAGACGTAAAAGATTCGACCCATGATAACACTCACATTTTTTCCTCTCTCTCAACTCTCTCTCTCTCTCTCCGTGTATCGACTCTCTCTCTCTCTCTCTCTCTCAGCTCACTCTCTCTCTCTGACCTCACTCATTCTCACAAAGCAACTAAATGGACTATTTAAAGAAACACAATCGTTTCTTACAAAAATAGGTTTATTATTCAAATAACCCAACAAGAAATGAATAAAACAAAGCAAAGATTAAAATGCATAATAAATGAATTATCGAGTCAGATAACTAAACTCTAAACTGCAAAACACTTCTGATTAAAGAAGTCTCATTATAGCTAATAGCCTGAAAATCCCCAAAATCACACATACTCCCAAATCAATAACTAAAAGTCATGTCAAAAAAACAGTCTACCACAATTCAAATGACATGTCATTCCAACAAGTCCACAGACATCTGTCGAAAGAATTAAACATGATAGAAAACTCCCAAAAATATATGAAATGCAAAACACAATAATGGAAAGTGTAAAATGCATAACCAAGATATGGCAAACGTAACACAACAAAATAATAATATAAAAGAGGTATGAATATTCATATTAAATCTCCCACACAGTTCAAAAGTTCACAATGATTAGAAAGTCATGGTAAAAATCACAAGTTCAATTTCCTCCCATAAAAACAGATTTGAAACTTCTACCTTATCTGCCGATTTTCAAAGCCTGGATCCTCTCCAAAAGCTATGTCTAGACAACTGCAGTTCTGTCACGTTAATGAACGATCAAACTCACTTTTAGGGCAGATTTTTGGCATAATCTAGATCAAAGTAACGCACGTACTCACGAATATACATAACGCTTGGAAGATCACCTGACTGCCAATATTGCTGAGGAATCAAACTATTTGCTGAATACAAAGATTTTGCAACTGACGGCTCATCAGTTTTATCTCGCTCAAAAATTCTTTCATCACATCTTAAAGCATTGAAATTGAAATGCATATTTGTCTTTAAAATATATATATATATATATTTCTATATATATATAAATATATATATATATATATATATATATATATATTTCCTTTTATATACACCTACATTTTATACATAATTTATATTTATTTTTATTTACTTTATGGAGACGACCCAATTTAGCATCTGGTCAACGCTATAGTTTGCTTTTATTCTTTTTTTGTTGTTATAAGAATTTCCTGATTTAATTATTTTTTAATATTTGATTCCTATTTATACTCTGCTCTGCATTTCATTGCGCCATTTAGGATAAATAAGGAATTCTCATATTTATTTTATCTAAGAATAGTTTTATGATTCCTTTATACTTTATTGCTTCTATGGTTTTAGATTTTTTAGTAATCGATTTATAATTATAAAATGAACAGGGATTCTATTTCTAAATTTTTGTCAACTTGTTGTTTTAACTGTAAAGAATAAAAACAAGATGTTGAGAGAAATGTTTCAGTGAAACAATTTTCCTCGTTTTTATTTAGTAAAATTTTTAGTGGCAGGTGCATTTTTACGAGTTCCATTGTTATTTCATGAATATTTATTTATTTTTATTTTGCGAGATTTATTTATTTTTGTTTTATCCATAGATTTTGATTCTCGGTATTTATTCATTTTTTTATGACTTTTAAAGACATGATTATTTTTGCTGAATGAACAGCTATATATTTATTTTTATTTATATATAGCATATTTAGTATATTGAATTTATATAATTTATATGAATATATTTTTATTTAGTATACATACACTTATTTCTTTTTACTTTGTTCATTTATTTTTGCCTAACACATTTGAATGACAACTGATAAACTTGCTCTATTTTTCTCTCTCTATCTTTTCTCTCTTTAACCTTCCCTGACTCTTTCCCCTTTCTTCTTCATAACCCTCCCCTAAATTTTTAGATATTTCCCTCTCTTTAGTTATTTAGAAATCAAATCTTTATTTCTCTCCATTTTTCAATTTTTTATTCCCTCTTTCTTTCTTCTCCTAACACCCCTTCTTACTCTTTCTTTCTCTTTCTTTTTATCACTTAAACATTTTAATTAATTTCTTTATCTCTCAACCTTGCCTGTCTCTTTCCCTTTATTCTTTATCCTATAATTATTCATTTATCTCTCATTTATTTCTATTTTTGTTTCTTCTGTTACCCTTGTTATTTATTTATTTTTTTGGTTATTGATGCCTTACCCCACAGTATTTATTTTTGTTAAATAGTAAGTCATATTTATACGGAAATTAGGTATGATAAATTTAAAGGTTACTAAGTCTACATGCATTACCAGCCCCGTATCACTGGCAGAAATGTTTATTTCATTTAAGCTTTTTACCCACACCCTTTATGCTTTATTTTTAAAATGATGTCTTAAATTCATAGTGTTCCTTTAAGGATTTAATTGTTATTTATTTATTTACCAAGTTTGGCTGATATTGCTTCGATGTGTTTCAGAGTGTATGTGGAACATGCACACATTGTATTTATTTATTTATGTATACAGTATATTTATTTATTTATTTTTTATTTATTTATATTTATATATATATATATTTAATAGATAGATAGATAGGAACTATTTTTGTTAATTTATTTTTATTTAAATTATTTTTTACTAGACAGAGATATTTATTCAAATTTTGAATTATCTCTTCATTTACCATTTTTATCAGTGAGAGTTGCTGTTAGTTAACTTTATTATCTATGTATATATATATATAATTGGAAAGAATATATATAATATATATGTATTTATTTTTTATACATTTTGGAAATATCTATTTATTTTATTTTTATTTATTTATATATATATTTTTATATATATATTTTGCCATTATTGAGAGAGAGAGAGAGAGAGAAGGAGGAGGGTGTAAATTTCAAGAGAATATGTATATTAAAATCGAGAGTTAACATAGAATTAGTTTTTTTTAGAGAAGACGAATTTATTTTTTTTTCCTGGTTTTTTAAATTTTATATTTTTAAGAGGGCTTGTATTTGGAGTTATTTCGAGTTAAGAGGTTAATGAAATTTTTTTTCTAAGATGTATTTCTGTAATTTTTATAAATTCAAGTTATTTTATTTAATATATATATATATATATATATATATATATATATTCATATATTTATAATATTTATATGTTTATATATTGAAATTACATACAATGTTTTATGTTTTTCGTTTATTTTTTATCACATTGCAAATTGAACCGATTTATTTAAAACTTTTACAAGATTTGTTATTGATTTTTTTTATTTAGATAATGGGTCATTTCAACCCTTAAAGCCTTTTTTTTCCCCCCTTCAGCATTAATAGCAAATACCTGTTTATTTTATGTGGTTAATTTAAAACTTATGTTTGTTATTTTTCATGTGTTTTAGACCATTTATTTATTTATTGAAATTTTTATTTTGAGTGGGGATTTGTTTATTTAGTTTCCCCAGTGTGTGTTGAGGTTTAGCAGGGGTGTGTTTAGGCTTAAATAAATTTCTGTGTTTAGGTTTAGTGAGAGGTTTATTTTTAAAAATTATGGTGTGTTTAGCTTTAGCAGTATGTGTTTATTTTACATGGTGTTTATTTTTTAGGTTTAGTGGGGAGCTGTGTTTAGGTTTTTGTTAATTGGTTGATTTAGGCTTAGTGGTGGTTTTAGGTTTAGTGAGGGGGTATTTAGGTTTAGTGAGGTGTGTTTTGGCTCTAGTTAGTTCTGTTTTTATGTTTAGTTATTTTTGTTTATTTATTTTTGATTTAGGCTTAGTGGGAAAACTCTTTTTGGTTTAGTGGAGTCCATGTGTTTAGGGTTTAGGGGTCTTAGGTTTTCTTCTTCCCATTAAGTTTAGGGTTTAGTGAGGGTGTGTTTTTATTTAGCTATTTATTTACATTTAGGTTTATTGGGGGTGTGTTTATTTTTAGTTTTTACATTTAGGTTTAGTTATTTTTTATTTAGTTTAGTTATGTATATTAGGTTTAATTATTTGTGTTTAGGTTTAGTGGGATATTGATTAGGTTTAGTGGGGATGCGTTTAGCTTTAGTTGGGGTATATTTAGGTTTAGTGTTGGTGTTTAGGTTAGTTGGGCATTTTATTTAGGTTTAGTGGGTGTGTTTTTAGGTTTAGTTGGGGTTTGTTTAGGTTTAGTTATTTGTGTTTAGGTTTATTTATTTTTTACATTTAGGTTTAGTGGGTGATTCTTATGTGTTTAGATTTAGTTAGAGGTTATTTAGTTTAGTGGGGTGTGTTTAGGTTTAGTTATTATATGTTTAGGTTTAGTTTTATGTGTTTAGGTTTAGTTGGGGTATATTTATGTTTAGTGTTATGTGTTTTGGTTTAGTGATACATTTAGGTTTAGTGGGGGTGTGTTTTTATTTATGGGATTATTTGTTTTAGTGGGGATGTGTTTAGGTTTATTTTTTTTATTTTTAGGTTTATTTATGGGTGTGTGTTTTAGGTTTAGTTTTTGTGTATTTATTTATTTTGGAGTTAGGTTTAGGTTTTATTGATGTGTTTAGGTTTAGTTGTTGGTACATCTAGGTTTATTTTTATATATGTGTTTAGATTTAGTTGTGTACATTTAGGTTGTTTAGTATTATTTATGGGTGTTTTTAGGTTTATTTAGTATTTTTAGGTATAGTTATTTATTTTTAGGTTTAGTAGTGGTAATTTAGGTTTAGTTTTAATTGTGTTTAGTTTAGTTGGATTTTTTATTTTTAGTGAGGATGTTTTATTTAGTTATTTTTACATTTAGGTTTATATTTTATTTATTTAGGGCTTAGAAAATTAGGATTTTTAGGTTAGCATTTTTTTTATTTGTTTTATACGTTTTAGGTTTATTTGGGTATATTTTTTTAGTTATATGTTTAAATTTTTAATGAAGATTTAGGTTTAGTGGTGTGTTTGGTTTAGTGAATTTTTTTGTTGTTTAGGTTTATTGGGAATTTAGTATTTAGTTAAATATTTTATGGTTTATATAATGTTTTTATTTATTTATTTATTTTTAGGTTTAGTGGGGAGTGTTTTTATTTAGTCAAATGTATTTATTTTTATTGGGTACATTTAGGTTTATTTTTATTTGTTTAGGTTTAGTTAATTTTTTATTTAGGTTTAGGGATATTTTATTTATATATTGGGGTTATTTAGGTTTATTTATTTTTATTTAGTTATTTATATTTAGGTTTATTTATGTATTTAATTTTAGTGGGGTTGTTGTTTAGGCACAGTTATGTGTTTATTTATTTAGTGTTCTCTGGTTAAGTTTTTGTTTTTTATTTTTAGTGGTTGTTTGTTAAATGTTTTAGTGGGGTGTTTCAGTTAAGGATTTTGTGTTAAGTTTAATTACATTTTAATCAAAACACACCATATGTTACTTGTTCCAAAACGAATTGATTTTTGTCATTCAGAGTATTCTTGTGGCAATGCCGATAGGTAGTTTTATCTGTGTGTTTATTTTTATTTATGTATTTAGATAGATAGACAGATAGATAGATAGATATATTTATTGATGTATAGAATATAAAGTATTATATAACAGCGATAGACAATTTTGTTATTTTTATTTTTTTATTTATTTACTTATATATATATATTTTTTTATTTATATATATTTATTTTTTTATATTTATATAATTTGTTATTTTATTTACCAGATACATTTATTTATTTTATTATTTATTTTTCGTATCTTATTTATTTTATTTTTATTTTTTTTTATTTTTTGTTTTAACATTTTGGTTTAATTTTTTTAATTTATTTATTTATTTTTTTTTTATTTTTAAAACGAACCATTTTTACTATTTATCACAAATTTAGGTCATTTTTGCCGACCTGACCACGAGAAGGATAAAGTCATTTTACCTCTTTTTATTTTATTTATTTAGTTTATAAAATTTGATTTATTTAGACAATCCTCATTATCGTATTCAATTTATTTTTATTTAATTTTTTTATTAGCTATTTAGGCTTTTATATTTTATTTCATTTGTATGATCATTTATATCCTACAAAATTTATTTATTTTTAAATTTATTTTGCTTAGTAACACCCTGGCCAAGTTAAATTTTATTCCTTTTTGGATTTATATTGAAAATTTTTAATTATTTGTTATTGTTATAACAGTTGTTTTCAATTTATTTTTATTATTTGACCTTTATTTTAAGCACACACACACACATTTTTATATTCATACAGAATATATTTATATTATATATATTATATTATTTTTATTATATATATATTTATAATATACTTTTTTTATATATTTTTTTATATAATTTTTTGTTTCTTTTATCTTTGTTAAGTTTATTTGCATTTATTTTTATATAATAATTGATTCAGTAACCTAGACGCCAAGTTTTAAGTTAACAAAAATTTTTTATTTAATTTTATTTAACGCGGTTATTTATATAATGAGATCTAATTGATGTGGATTTATGATTTTTTATATTTTTTATTTATTTATGCTGATATTTTATGTGTGTTATGTTATTTACGTTTATTTTTGTTTTCTTGTCTTTTTCTAGAAGATTTATTTGTTTCTCTTTTTAATTTTTATCCTTCATCCCATAAACAGTTTGGTTAATGAGAAATCGGATGGATTAGGTTTATTTTTTATTTTTGTTTTACATTAATTTAAAGTGTTACATTTATTGCAATTTTTGATTATTTACGTTACATATTGGTAATGTTAAGGAATCAGTTTTAAGAAGTTTTAACACATGACACAAGAATAAGTAGAGAAAGTGTTGTATAAGATACTTACATTTTGTAAATTGCTTAAATTTACCTAAACAAAATATATAAATGCTGCAGTTTAGACAAGATGGTATTTTCACTCTGATAGAATTTGATGTCAATGAACTATTTTATAAAGTAGTGAATGGCTATTGCATATAACTGGACCCTTATGATGATGTAATCACAGTTTTGCAAGGAAGAGGACTTCGTTTGACTTGTTTTAACTGGAACAGGAATATGTTATGATGTGATTTAATAGCAATTTGTTGGCAAAATGCAGATGCAAAATTTTTATGTTTGTTCCGGTTTTTGTATTGTCTCTCAAGCTTAAGATTTGAACACATGTTATGCTTTATAAAACGTACTTGAATATTGCAATATAATATGGTACCCACACTACCAAAAGTGAGGTTTACAAATTTAGTGTACAAAGGTCATTTACAGCTAGAATAGAAGAAGTTAAGGATTTTTGATTGGGAAAGACTTACAATTTTAATTTATATAGTTTCAAGCATGGAAACAGATATTTTTATTACATAAAGTTTCTTTGGATGTAAAATTTAAAAGAGCAAGCAGAGTCTGATAGTTTTTAGTGCAAAAAACTTTATACCCATGTGAGAAAACTATTTAGAAACCACACAGGACATTAATTTATATTTAACAAAATTTCTTTATTTACAATTTTTAATGGCTCTCAGATCTGGGAACATAACTGGAGTGAGCGTAGATGTGTTTTGAATAAGCTCTCAAATATAAAAGATTTTCCCAGACCACCCAAGACTGGAAGATGCAAAATATACCGGAAGATGCGTTAGCAATTCTCTGAAGTATGGTTAATCAAAGGTGCTGGCTAATGTAAACTGAGGGACCTGGGGGCAACCCGAACGAAGGTTTTAAGGGGTTATGCTGGTCAGCATGGAATCTCTTGATCCCTCTGTGATGTTTCTCTCAGCTTTTGCTGGCTCTTTATCTCTCTGGAGATAACACTTCCTATTTTTCTGTAAATTTTGTTTTTCTGTCTCAATATTTGTAAATCATGATGAAACGGTTTACAGAATCTTATCCTTTTTTTATTTTGATTTGTCAACCTGACAGAAAATGACATAATTTTTGTGAGCTGTATTGTGAAAATTTAGTCATCTGGTTTTATTTATTAAATTTCAAGTCAAAACCAGTCATAAAAACTCATTCTTAGGTTTTCTTGAATGGTTTTTGAAAAAGCCACAAGAAATGGAAAACTAAGTTTAAGTGAATAAACAATAAAATTTAGCCTTTCAACTTACTGCTGAAGGCCTTAGTGAGGTTAAAGAAAGTTCCTGTTTTAATATTTACTCCAACTTATTTTCTGTGTTCTTTTTTTTTCACTATTCATGACAAAAACATGAAGAAATAAAACAGAGGCACGAACAAGTAAACTCAAAATGTTTGTTAAAAAAAAAAAATCTGGGACAAAGAGAAACAAAATTGCTTGACTTTAAAAATTTATTGATGAAATAAGCCAGGCTGTGATTAAAACTGTTTCATTATTTGAAACACGTTTTACCTTTCGTAGAGACAGGCCTTTATTTTTCGGTTATAGTTTTTTTATTTCATCTTTTTCATACTTTATTTTTCAACTGTGGATGTTTTCTTTTTTTATTTTTTTTATAGAGAAGGAAGGCAGACCTGCAGGAATAAATAAAATGATGTTACTTTTATTCCAGTTTTCTTGAAATTAAAAGGAATTCCTTCTGTTGTTATCTTAAAAAATCTGGCAAACGTTTTCTTTCATTCCGCCTTATTTTTTAGCTAGACTCAGCTCAGGCTTCTTCGGTGGGGAAGGAGGAATTGTCAACAACATTTTTTATATATAAATATATATATATATTTATTTTCATTTATTTTATTTTATTTTTATTTATTTATTTATTTTTATTTATATTTATTTAGTTTGTATATTTATAAATATTTAATAGTTAAAATTGCTCTTGTTATATACGTTTAAATTGGACATTTATATTGTTTTGTTATTGTTACTCAACAGATTAATATATGTATTTTTTTTAAACTTTTTAAGTCCCAAAATGGATTTTGTGCAGCAGTATGAAATGTTTGCTTTTGTTTTAGGACACCATGTTTGTATATCTATAAATCTTATGCAGAATAGTTCCAAAGTTATCTTGTTTATATACTTTTATTGAACCTTCAAATGTGCACTTTTTAAAATGTTTGCATTGTTTTTAGGATAATAGGGTGTTTATTTTATAAACTTAAAAAAGTAATTTAAAATTTATTTTGTTCACATTTTAAAGAACAGTTGGACACTTTATAGGACACCACTGATTTATAATTGCAGAATATCTATGCAGAAAGGGAAGTGACTTACTCGATGTTTTGTAAAATTGAAATGGACCGAAACTTTTCTAAGGTTTAATTTTCGATAGAATTTAACTGGTTCATCATTGCCTAGCAAACCCTGTTTATATGTGATCAAAAATGTCTTTATTTGACTCATTGACAATATATGGTTCTCAATTTTTTATATATATGACCTTTGTATCATACACTTATGAAAAATATATATGACATTCAAAGCAGAGGCTTCACAGCACAGTGAAATACCGGTAATCATATAACGTAACTGAATACCTGTTGTCAACTCTGTGTTGTCAAAAAATATATATATATATATATATATATATATATATATATATATATATATATATATATATATATATATATATATATAACAAAGCGTCAAGAAACATACTAAATTTTTCACCCCAAAATGGAATCATAATTTCTGAGCACAAAAGCTTATTGACAGATTTTTCCCTGTACCCATTTGTACTGCAGTAATAATCAGTCATAGAATATGTAGTCATCAAACGCATAATTAAATCGAATTCCATCTTGGCTTTTATCAGGGCATTTTTATGGCACAAAGTAGGTCAGTGGGGCACTTCCTAATATATGTAGGGTACACTGAAATGGCTTCAGTGTAGCCGCAAAACAATGAAGTCAATATAATTGAGCGAAGTGAACACGATTTGCCTGTCAAAACTGAATACATGGACTGTCCACATTCTCAGTCTTGTTTTCCTCTGGCCTGGGCAACTTAAGGATACTATGTTGCCATATTCATTACCATCAACATCTGAAAAATGTTCCCTTTTTAGAATATTAACCACTAATCAGATTCTATATAGAAATGTATAGTCGTATGACAACTGGAAAGAAAATCTCTTGGCCCAATTATCGTGTCCTCTCACCATAAGTAATAAATCTATTCCCCCGGATAATACTTCATTCATAGGATGATATAACCAAGACTAATGATTAACCAGGAGCCAAAATGGCTAAATCATAATTATTCCTTTCAGGTCAATAATCCCATTGACTACCCAATCTGTCCCTCTTCTAGTGGGTAGTCAGATGGACACTCTTGTCTGAGTCTTTGCCTTGGTCTGTCCTGTTCCTGCACACTCTGTCCCTCTCACCTTCGTCTCAAAGACTCTCAAACATCTCTTGTCCCTTTTGTCTTCAAAATAGCAGAGTATAGTGGCTGAACTCTGGACGTATGTGTTTTTTGTGACCCCATCTCAATGGGTGATACAGCTGGCATAAGTACCCCTAAGGTTTTATGAACTGAGAGGGCTTATCCTTTGAGGTGAAGGAAGGATTTGAGTGTGACTTTATATCCTTTCTGAGGTCACATGCCCTCAAAAGCAATGGGGGTGGAAACTGAGGTTTATGTTTTATATGTGGATACATGATTTTAGATAAGACTACATAGTAGCAACAATATATATATATATATATATATATATATATATATATATATATATATATATATATATATATATATATATATATATATATATATATCTCAATTCTCCATTGGCCATGCGATACTAGCTGGATTGGGCTCATGTTTGTATCAAAACCAAAATCTGTTTGCATGCGGACGTGTAACTCTCCACGGTCTATTTGTTTAGATCACGTTTCGTGCCTACTAAAATCGTTCCTGAAACCTTTTGTTTTTATTGTTAAATAAATACAATCCTTCAGAACGACTGCCAACAAAATCCCCTTCTGGCTGACCCAGTCCACCATGCCACCGGAATATCTGGATATTCTTGAGTTTATGAAACAAAGCAGCTCGTGCGTGAAGTTTCTCGTGTTCAACGCCTACGTCTGAATCTGCTTCTCGGGTTTCCACAGAGTTTTTGTTATTGACTGTTGAGAATATCTGGCTTATAATAGCGAATGTGTGTGTGTGTGTGTGTGTGTGTGTACAGTATAAACAAAACAATCGTATCCATAAAAATGACGAAGCATTTGATATATTGAGCTGCAACTGCATTCGCAGAAATGGGTTAGTTTTCAAATGACCAACAACGGAAAATTGATTTTCCGAAAATTACGAGTTATGTTCTTTTCAAACTTTTTTGAAAATTGTGGTCTATTTTCGAAAAGAATTTAATCTCTTAAATTAAAATCTAATGGAGAGAGGGCAATAAGAAAATACACACACACACACACACATATATATATATACATATATATATATATATATATATATATATATATATATATATATATATATATATATATATATATATATATATATATGTACACCAAGCAATCAATTCATAACATAACGACAAACGATAGGAAACTGAATTTGTATGTTTTCGTAAAAATAACCAGAATCAGAAATAAATTTTTCTGACGGTTCTTTTCCAGAAACTCTGGAACCAAGATGTAAGTTTGACAAGGGCTGGGACTTTTAAGCTAAAATCCAATATAGAATGGACAATTGGCACATTTCTCAACTAACTGAACCACAAAATGTCCATGGAAGAAGATTATTCTTTGCAAAGAAAGCCTTTTCACCCAACACAAATTGAGCCTGGATAAAAAAAATTAAGGAAAATTGAACAAAATATGAGTTTATTTGCTTTTGTGAATCTACTTTTGATTCTACCAATCAAAATATTTTTGATTCTACAAATAAAAATATTCCTCATTCTGGAGGAATGTATCAACTTTTAGAGTACTTGAAATCACTTGTCTGAGAGTAAGATATACGAAACAATTTCGTCGTCTTGAAACCTCATAAACATCATAATAATTGCTTCATTCAACGGTAAATTGCAGTTATATCATCCCTTCAATCTACCTAAGAATATGACAAGTATTAATAATATTCTGTCGTAGGACTGACATATGTTATCAAAACAAACTTTTCTTCATTCTCCTAAAACCACAAATGTGTTTTGTAATATTATTGTATTGGTTCTTTGCTTCGCAGTAATTTATACTGTTTCATCAGACTGCTATTTTTGTTTGAATAAAGATTTTTTTTATATATTTTACTAAATAGGGAACTTAATATTCCGTTGTAGGATTAACATATGTCATCAGTTAACTTTTATTTACTCTCCTAAAACCATAAATGTCTTTTCATCTTACTGTATTGATTTTCTGCCTTGCTGCAATTTATCAACTTTTTCATCCGACTTATTTTTAAATATGGAGTTTTTTCATTTTACTAAATAGGAAACATAGGAAACTTAATCTTACTCGCACTGTTATTTTTCTTTAACTATGAATATCTGTTTTACTAAATAGGGCGTTTGCTCTTACTCAAGAACGTGGCTTGTAACTTTGGTTACAAGCTACGTTCTTGCTTTTAAGGATTACATTTTAAGGATTACCTTTTAGGGATTACCTTTTAGGGATTATCTTTTAGGAATTACCTTTTAAGAATTACCTTTGGGTTAGGATGAAAAGTGGATATTGAGGCCCTCTCAGATATAAACTACAAAGGAAAACTTGTTGATTAGGTCGTTTGAATTCTCCGAGAGACACCTTAATGCAAAATATGATACCGGTATGATAGGCGTGGATCTCTCTTTCTCTCTCTCTCTCTATTGTTGTGTCTCATCTCTCTCTCTCTCTCTATCTATTGTTGTGTCTTCTCTGTCTCTTTCCATCTTCATCCCCCTCTCTCTGTCTGTCTGTCTCTCTGTGTCTTCATAAATATAACTAAAAACCCAAAGAAATGAAGTGCCTAGGGACCT
>NC_089755.1:10498894-10503894 GCF_040412425.1 Macrobrachium rosenbergii
CTCCACGTGACAGCTTAACTTAGCACTGAATCGTAAATGCAATCTTAGCAATGATATAAACTTACCGGCTAAAAATATAAGTAAAATTAAAAACATAATCGTATCAGCGAAATAAACATACTGGGTAAAACAAATTTAGATAAAATTAAAAATAATAAAAATAAAAACATAATCGTATTAATGAAATCAACAGACTTGATATAAAAAAAATAAAAGTAAAAAAAATAAAAATAAAGTTTAAAATCCACCATTTGGTGCAACCTTCAATTCCCAAGACGGAGGCAGAGCTATGTAAATTACATGAGTTGCCCAAAGTTACGTACCCCTGAGGTGGGGCAAACCACGTATTATGGATCACCTTCCGAGAGTGTGACCCTAAAAACAAAATTAATATTAAAAAATATATATGTTAAAATGAATAGTTGGAGGTTCTTTGCAAAAATAAATTTAAAGGTTTACTCGATGGAACCGATCTTTGTCCTCACTGTTAAAAAAAAAAAAAAAAAAGAAAAATGAAATTAAAATGGCAACGAGGCATGATAATATGAGCCAGGTTTTGTGGGATAAAGGATTATATATATGATATAATATATATATATATATATATATATATATATATATATATATATATATATATAAATATATATATATATATATATATATATATATATATATATATATATATATATATATATATATATATATATATATATATATATATATATATATATATATATATATATATATATATATATATACATATATATATACATATATATAATATATAAAAATCATAATTCAATATCCTTTCCAGTTATCAGTCTTCCCCTCATCATTCTCTCTTGATATGATCCCCATTTTGCATCGATTCTCTTTTCCTTTTTTTCCTCTGTTATCGACGCATGCATATTCCTTTTTAATCTTTATTTCGTTATTCCCTTCCAATAATATATCCATGTCATTACTGAAATGACCTCGGCAAACTTATATTAATATTTAGATTTGAATTCTAAAGTCTTCTATGTACAGTCTTTGATTGATGTTTACTCTATAAATCAATATATATTTATACTATTCATTCTTCATTTCGTCTCTTGGTTGGTCCAGGGGTCCACGAGAAACCCTTTCAGCAGTCTATATCCACGGGCTTCCATAGAAAAGAGTCTACTGGCAAAAGCCTACCAACAGTACAGTGAATTTTGAATCCCGTTTTCTATGTATATTCACACAAAATATTTTGATTTGTATATGTAATTCTAAAGCTTGATGATTTTAGACTTAACTGTAGTTTTGTATTTGACTCTTTCATGAACTGAGTTTTGGAAGATGTATTGTGCAATTGTCGATAATCTTCCCCTCTCAATAATAATAATAATAATAATAATAATAATAATAATAATAATAATAATAATAATAATAATAATAATAATAATAATAATAATAATTATTATTATTATTATTATTATTATTATTATTTTTATTTTATTATTATTATTAACATTCAGAAGGAAAGATTATCGACACTTGCACAATGCATTTTTTTAAGAAAGTAAACACTCATTTCATGAAAGAGTCAAATGTAAAAATATAGTCAAGTCCAAAAAGATCAAACTTCAGAATTATACGTAAATCATCACAGTCCCAATTCGCCTTATCTTCTATGTATAGAGGTTGTACATAGCTTTCCCATTGATCAGGAACTTGCAATGAATTAAATAACATTCTGACTGGAAAAGCTATCGTGGAATGGAAGTTAACTGTCAATTTACTTTCCATTTTCTGTAAACCTCAATGAATGAGAATATTATCTCAGTTCTATGAGAGAGTGAGAGAGACGAAATTGAACACTTGACAAATAATATTCCATTATTTCATATTTTTCACTCGAGTGTAGAATTTCTCTTCCTAAGAGAGAGACAACTGGGAGATAACGATAGTATCCAGCCATTTGCAGTAAAGCAGATGAAGTGTATTTGTTGGGATCATGTAATCTGACAAAATGGATCTGGAGTTCCTTGTAAGTAAATGCATTAATCCTCTCTCTCTCTCTCTCTCGCTTGACGTATTCTATCGTTAGGAATACTGAAGGAAATTATTCTAGATATAACCTGAAATTCTGAGAACTGTTGTTGACATAAGAAACTTGAGTAAATGATTTATGAAATTGTTGTGACATTTTCACTTTTCATTCTCAGTTGCTGACAGAGATTCTTACTTAATCAAAGTCAATTTTGTTCTGATATCCGATGAATTTGTTTATTTGCTTTTGGATTTCGAAATGATAATTTCATATTGCACTGAGAGAGAGAGAGAGAGAGAGAGAGAGAGAGAGAGAGAGAGAGAGAGAGAGAGAGAGAGAGAGAGAGAGAGAGTACCTATATTAATAACATTGATCAAAGTTTATCACAATATTTAATAATAATCTTTCATTTTTTCAGAAGCTCTGCATCATCTCGGTTCTGGTGAGTGTTAATACAATATTCTTTTTTAAAGGTTTTAAGTTTTTATTCTTTATTGTTAAGTATCTCTGGGGGTTGGGGAAGGGGTTCTGCCTATTTCCTCTGTGATTTGCTTTTAGTTCTGTGACTTGAAGTTCTCACAAAATCTTTCGTATTCCTAAATTTGTTGTTTTGTTTATTTTGGCCCAGTGTGACTGTTTTTCTTATGCTATTATTATTATAAAATTATGAATTTGAAAAATGTTATTGGACTTAATTTTTCCTTTATTAATTTTGTAATATCATTACAAACACAGCAATGTTCTTTCACAGAGTATTTATGAAGTGTTAAAAATACTTCTTTCCTTCAATATTGAGCATTCATTTTCCATCTTTCCACTCATCTTTACTAATAACTCACCATTGATACAACACAAGGCATTCAAAAATATTCCCCTGAAGATGCCTTTGCAATTTTTACAACCGGTTCTGAGGAAGTGTGACCGCATTGAAGCGTTTATTTCTTATTGTTTTACATTTTCACGACGTTATAACGTTTCCTGGAAGACTTTTAGTTTTCTGCTCTGGCAAAGGAATCCAGAAAACATTTAAAAATCATTCAAAGCTGAACATTCAAAATTTATTGGGCTTTGAAAATTGCCACCAATCCCAATTTCAAAATTTTTAGATAATTTTAGTTTTATCGATGTTTTTTTTATTGCAATGTACAGTTCATATGGATCAGCATTGAGAAATTTGTTTATATACCTTTTGAAAATAATTGAATTAGACCTTTCAGGGTTTTAAAACTTTGAATCTGATTTCTGTAATTTTAATTTTTATTTTTTTGCTGAAATTTTTAGATAATTTTTCTCGAATTTTTTTTGCTATGTAATATACAATTTATATGGATCAGCTGTAAAAACTTTGTCTATTGAAAATAACTGAATTAGACCTTTCCAGGTTTGAAAATTTTGAATCTGATTTCTGTCATTTTATTTATTTATTTTATTTTTGCTGATAGCAACCCTTGTTGCTCGGAACTCCTCATTTACAGAAACAGAAACCCCATATGACTTCAATACATAGGGTCTTAAATATCACTCGGGCAGGGTATGGGCCTTGCAGTCTCACCTCATCAACATTTGCTGAAACCCAATAGAACAGCACCTTCTGAAGTTTTTCCTCCTAAGGGGAAAAGTTTGTGGTGAAAAAAGCCTTTTTACCATGACTGGAATCCACCACAATTGATCAACCATCAGTGTACTAGGAGTTTTATTTGGCTACAAGTAAAATGTGGAATAGTTTGCATAGCGCAGTAGTGGAATCTTCTGATCTCCAAATGTTTAAGCGAGGAGCTGATTCGTTCCTGCTTTCTGCTGCTGCTGCTGCTGACATCTCCTGAATTTCAGGTGGATCGGTTTTATTTTCTATTCACTTTCCCTATGATTGTCTCAATTTCTTTTACCCCACCCTGTAACTCTCTCTCTCTCTCTCTCTCTCTCTCTCTCTCTCTCTCTCTCTCTCTCTCTCTCTGCAGGCTGATTTCCCTTAGGAGCCCTCCTGGGTTTATACAAGTCTGTTGACTCTACAGTCCATAATAAGAATTTTCAGCTGAAGGTTTTAACAAAGAAAGAAAGCTCATGAGACCTGCTTATGTCAACTAGGGGCGCAATGGATTTTTCAGGAAACTGAATAAGTCGATTTTCAAAATAGGAAAATGAACGTGGAGAGGGCATCCCAGTTAATTCAAAATTTTAGCCATTTATTATTATTACTGATTTGTACTTTCAAACGCTCTAGGGTCGAGAAATTCCTTTAAAAGTGTAATTTCACAGAGTCTGCCTCAGAACAGGCAACGGGTGAAAGGAGCAGAAGAAGCCTTCTCATGGAAACTCAAAAGGTGTTTTGGGGAACTGTCAGGGTGAAGACAGTCCGGACAAACAGTTGTTGGGAAGAACTGCCACAATATTTTCGGCCTATGAATAATTTGTATGGCATTAGCCATTTATGTACAGTATGTATGTATGTTTGTGTGTTTAATATATATATCTATATAAGTCAGAAGACATAAGCTTAATTATAATTCGAGTGGTAAACAACGTGAAAAATACTTTCATAATTTATTTACTGAAAGTAAATGAAATTATAAGCTATCCATGGGTGGATAATGGATTGTTATATCTTGACCTCAACAGCAGAAATAAATGTCTGTAATTATTGTTTAATTAACCGTTTTTTTTTTTGACATGGAGGGATCAATATCTTAATAACCATGTGTGTAAGAAACAAGATCAAACCATCATTAGGTAAATTATATATAAGTAAACACTCCACTTAACTGTAACTGGCTATCGATAATTAATTCATAACATGTGAAGCCTTGTCTTTCAAACAACCGCACAGAACGCAGTGATTTATTTGCCATTTGACACAGAAGCATAAATGAAAGTCCTTTTTACAGCTGAACGTTTAAATGATCCGGAGACTGAAGGCCTTTGGCAAGCACTAATAATTGGCCCTCAAGATTTAAAGTCATTTATATTTAACGAAATTTTTTAT
>NC_089755.1:10508894-10553894 GCF_040412425.1 Macrobrachium rosenbergii
TGATAATGTCATTTACCTGAAAGAAGCCAGGTACACCTCAGGTGCAACTTTAATGATATATATATTGAACTTGCAAAGTTCCTAGATTATCAAGTCTCACCTGACACGCCCTTGAGACTGAAGTGAAATGAATCACTGTGGATATTTAAATAACAGACTTTGGTAGGGGGAATGCGCAAAAAAAATGTCCACAAAGTTGTATATCATTCGTATAGATATCCTTTCAATATCTGTCAAGTTAACAGATGTTTGTTGTAAGTCTCTTTCAGTCTGGAGAATTCCCAGTTTAGATTTCAATAATAATAATAATAATAATAATAATAATAATAATAATAATAATAATAATAATAATAATAATAATAATAATAATAATAAATAGCAAAAATAATAACTGAATTATAACACTGTGCACGCTGTGAAGAAAAAGAAAAAAAAGACATTGTCAAACAAAAAGGCTTCCTTTAAGAGAGATATTCAACAACATGAGAGGCAGAAATGTAAACAATCCCAGCAGGATATATATTTAAAAACAAAAATTACGGCCATGCCATTAAAGTAAGCCAAAGTTGATCCCTGTAGTGAAACTGCAAAATCCATAAAAAGATTTTTATTAGGGACAATAACCCACAAACATCAACGAGCGTAGGTACATAATTTTAAAGGACTATAAAGAGTAAAAGAAATATGAAGACAAAGCGCAACTGGGAGGTTTTATTTCAGTCTCAGAATGAGGTCAGTTTTATCCCACACTGTTTGATGCTCTCTCCAAGGGAGCAAGACTCTTGTACCCTGTTTAATTCTTGCAGCATTCAACCAGTTCTTACAGTTCTTCTTGTGGAGGAAATTGATAAGATTCTATTATTATTATTATTATTATTATTATTATTATTATTATTATTATTATTATTATTATTATTATTATTATTATTCAGAAGATGAACCCTATTCATATGGAAAAAGCCCACCAAAGGGGCCACTGGCTTGAAATTCAAGCTTCAAAAGAATATGTCGTATTCAGCACTACGGAGAAAACTGCGTAATGTTTCATTATTTTGCCTCTTAATATTCCTTTTTTATATAAATTCAATAAATATCAGTCAGATAAGTTTCATATTTTGGGTCATCAATGCTCTATAAATTTCCCCAAGAGAGTATTACCAGCCTTTGATTATGGAGGAAATTTGAAAACTATTCTAAAAAAAGGTGTTTTAAAATTATTCATAAAATAATTAAAATTTTGCGCATTAATATCCCTTTTAAAATGAAATTCAATAAAAATCAGTCAGAAAAAATATTTGGAGTCATCAATGCTCTATAAATTTCATCCAAGAAGGAATGAATCCAGCCAGTTTGATTCGTGTACCTTTTACCAACTACAAAAAAAAAGTTTTTTTAAAAGTCCCATTTGGATAAAATAATTCCATATTAACAAGCTTCCTTTTACGTGCATGAAGACGCCAGTCTCTAAAATTAGGTAATTCAACAACTCTCCATTAAATAAAGAAAAGAATAAAAAAAATATTCCTTAAATCCTGGACTGCATTTTCGTCTAGTAGCGAAATGTTTTGGGGCTGAACTGACACATCCCAGAAAAAATGAGCATGTGGTGAAATGAGCTTAGGTCATAAAAACACCAAACCTAAAAATTTTGTTTTCGGAACTGTAAAGATTTTCATAATTGCGCTACAGAATTTTTCCTCGAGCAAATGGGAAATATGAAAATGGTTGAGAATAAGAATTAAATTATTATTATTCTTATTATTATTATTATTATTAAAGCCTTATTAAAAGATATATTTTGCTAAATTTACTATCTAGATTTGACTTTATAATATAATAATAATAATAATAATAATAAATAATAATAATAATAATAATATTATTATTATTATTATTATTATTATTATTATTATTATTATTATTATTATTATTATTATTAATGCAAGTACATGAATATGATCGTGTCTGACAATGTAAAAGTAAAATTATTCCTTTATCCATCCTATACTAAAGAGCAGAAAAGAGCCATTGGAGAATATAATTACCATACACAAGTAACCATAAAAATCACTTTCTGTATTTCTGAGGTATTTACCCAGTGAAGGCAGAATACAAATCCCTTTGCTCAGTTCTGATTGGTCTCTTTGATAACACATCTTCTTTGGGACGTCTAAAATCTTGACCTAAGGAGTGATGGGGTTATGATACAGGAATGAAACCTGCAACTGGTGACTAAAAAAGAATCAGATTTAAGTATTTTGTTGGTTGAAGGTTTTTAGTGTTCGTGATGAAAGCAAGGTTCTTGTGCATTATTATTATATTATTTCTAGGGCTTTGCTGTTTAATGCCAAAAATAATCGTAATAATATTTTGAGACCGAAGTCCTTTGTCATTGGAGGCAAAAATCTTACGAAAGTGATATGAAGAAAATTGGAGTGCAAATCATTATCGTATTTCATTTTTTTCGTTAAATAATTTATACCTTCATTTTTCTCTCTCTCTCTCTCTCTCTCTCTCTCTCTCTCTCTCTCTCTCTCTCTCTCTCTCTCTCTCTCTCCTGCAGAATGGTTTCCCCTTATGAAGAAACTCTGAGACTTCTCAGAACTTGTGAATGAATTTGAGAGCTTTTCCTCCCGCCTGGTGTTTTGTATACGGCTTTCACTTTGGTCGTAATGGATTCTGAATCCTTCCTGTTGTTTTACCCACAAAATAATGCTTTCTTTTTATGGTTATTTTCCTTTAATGTGTCGTGACTGATGTGCATGTGGAATAAAATAATCTCAAGGAAGATTACACTCACAAACACACACACAACTAAAGCGCTGAGTTAATGACTATTTCAGCATTGTGTAGATTATGCCTAGATTTACTAATGGAAGGAATGAGTTGATAAAGCGACTTTGCAAGACCTGCTTCAAAAGTGATGTTTGCTTAAAAAACTCAACATAGATAAATAAACAGTTTGTAACAAAATGTAAATACTTGACTATGGACCCTGATATTTCTGTACAAATACATATTTAAAAAGAGAAACGGAATACTGAAGCATATTTGAATAACTGCTCTTGACAAATCAAGATCTGGGCATTACGGAGGAACAGTTAATCCTGGCAACCATAACCGTATTGGGTTAGATATGAGTCCGTTTTAAAAGGGCAGTTTAAAAGAATATCTGTGCACTGATTTCTTTTATTCTGGAAGAATGAATTTGTAATAAATTTCGTCTCAAAAAGAGGAAATTTTTATTAGTTTCTATCATCAAAATGACATTTGACTTCTTTATTAAAAGAGATTAATTTGGGTGAAATGTGAATATATCAGCTGTGATATCTTTCTATATTGATTAAAAACAATTTTAAGCTCCTTTGCACCCATTTTTTTTTTTGGTAATTTGTGTTAGGTTAATTTGTATATCTCCACTTACGCACTTGTATTTTGGCGTAGGTTTAGGGAAGGTGACTTTGAAAGAAGAATTTGCATGTTTGATCTGATGCTGTGTTGACTGACATTCCACCGACCAGAGTCTGTTATTTAAACATCCACAGTGATTCATTTCTCTTCAGCCTCAGAGACTTGTCAGATTAAGACTTGATAGTCTAGGAACTATGCAAGTCCTAATTTTAGACTTGATTAAACCAACGAGTACCTGCCTTCTTTCGGGTGAATATCATCATTAAATTTTATGTTTAATTTTGCTAGCTTGAACTTTTTATGAATATTCTGCTCATCTCATATTCTGCGTATTTTCTGAGTTTCTGCTTAACGAAGTTATAATATAAGATGGATGCTGAGCCTTGATTAGAAGCTGAAAATTCTTTCCCCCAAAACTTTGTGATGGACCTTAATCCCTCTCCCAGGAGGATTTGGGTCAGGGGCTAAGTGCTTGGCTATTTAGCAAATTAGTTTTTACTGGTTGTGCAGCCTCTTTGATGTGGTTGGAAAGTCGTCTTTGTGAGATAATGGCGTGAAAGTTTATTTTATGCATCTTTTATGAAATTCTGGCTCAAACACGGTCGGATGATTTCTTTGCAAAGTGTTCTGAAAATTGAATGTTCTTAGTAGTATTACCAAAACTGTATATCTATTCTTGTGAAGGATATCAGCCATTCTTTAGCAAGTCTTACTTGTTATAAAACAATATTTTGTTGCAATTTTCATTTCATCGGCCTTGTGAGGTATGGCGAATGCTCAAACTGTCAGGGCTATCATAAAACATTCTGAAGGTGTCTTCAGGCATTCAGGATTCACACTGGAATATTTACAGTTTTTGGAAATGGGAGCAATAGGAATCTGGTAGCTCTGGATGTATACCACGTTCGGTCCCAAAGTATAACAATAACTCAGAAAGCAACGTGAATCATGGAATATATAAAAGGAGCATCTCAAACAAACAACACATGAAAGACATATCATGGACCAATCGCCTTCTTCAGTAGGAGCTATAAAGCATACAAGAGAGAGGAGGAGGAGGAGGAGGAGGAGGAGGAGGAGGAGAGGAGAGGAGGAGAGAGAGAGAGAGAGAGAGAGAGAGAGAGAGAGAGAGAGAGGAGGAAGGAGGGGAGAGAGAGAGAGAGAGAGAGAGAGAGAGAGAGAGAGAGAGAGAGAGAGAGATAATCGTTTGGATTCAAGAAACCAGAACCATCACAGTGACCTGGTCATTCGAAGGATACCAAAATGCAAATCGGGGAGAGCTACATTGGGTATTCAGGTGGGGCAGTATGGGCACAGGTGGCAGCAGCCTCTGATTGGTCCATTTGATGAGGCGCCGTTGGTGGGCCGATGGATTTTGGGAATCGAGATGTGGACATCGGGTTACGATTCAATGGTTATATCTGCGACGTCCGGATAATGACGAATTCTCCTTGCATTTTAATACATTTTTACCTATTCTGTCTATTGTTATCTATTTATTAATTTTTTTTTTCTTTTTAATAAGTGGGATCTTTTCTTTCTGTATTTCCCTTTACCTTCTCTTACTTCCTAATGAGCACCATATTCTTTGGAAGCTTGAACTTCAAGACAGTGGCCCTTTGGTGGGCTTGTTCCATATGAATAGGGTTCATCTTCTGAATAATAATAATAATAATAATAATAATAATAATAATAATAATAATAATAATAATAATAATAATAATAATAATAATAACTGAGATGTTTTGTTAATCAGAGATACAGAGAAAATTTCGTTTCTCGAGTAAGTATTTTATAATTAGTAATCTTTCTTTCAGTATTTAATTTATATATTTCTGTTTCCCGTAGCATTCTATCCCTCAGAAGAGACATTCAATACCCACAATTTTAATACCAATTTCCTTTTAGTTTCTTTCAAAGAAAAACAAAACGAAGCAAAAATTAACTTTTCCCCAAAAGGAGGCATCCGAGTTGTCTTTATGTAGAAGCCTTTTTTGTCTTCCTTTGTCTATCATCGCTACAAAGGAAGGAAAAGGGACAGACAATAAACAATAGAGAACAAAGGATAAAAGTTGTTCTTTGAACCTCTCTTCTGGGTACAGAGGAACTAAAGAGGTTTCTCTAATCCTCACACGTAAAGGTATATTGCCCTTTTGTCTTTGTTTCTTATTATGTATTATTATCTCTCTCTCTCTCTCTCTCTTCTTCTTCTTCTCTCTTCTTCTTCTTCTTCTTCTTCTTCTTCTTCTCTCTCTCTCTCTCTCTCTCTCCATTTTCTTCTTGTTCTTCTTCTCTCACAGGTATTTAAACGCGTTATCCTAGATTTCACCAGTAATGATTTAGAATATAACATTATGCTTTCCAAACATGCAAATGTTTCCCATGAAATTCCCCAAATAAAAAAAGGACCCATTATTCATAATGTACCACATAACTTCTCATTAGCATTCAGATTCAAGTTGAAAGTGGAGTTTAATATGGTTTGCACTTCATTAATTAAATCGCGAACGAGTGAGTTTTAGGTTGATGAAACTCAAATTCAGTTTGGGAACTCCGAGAATGTTGAAGAATGAGTAACTGAATTCGGGGAAACAAATTATAGTTTGTTAATATTTCCACCAGTGCTGAAGAATTACCAAGTTGTCTCACTCGTGTTCTTGTGGATCAGTTCGTCTGTAGGGGCTGGGTTCTTTGTCATGTTAGAATGGGAGTTTTATTCCAGGAGTTTTATCTTGGCTACAACTAAAATGTGGAATAGTTTGCCTAGTTCAGTTGTGGAATCTTCTGATCTCCAAATGTTTAAGCGAGGAGCAAATTCATTCCTGCTCTCTGCTGCTGCTGACGTCTCCTGAATTCAGGTGTATCGGTTTTATTTTCTATTCCCTCTTATTTATTTATATTTTACCTTTTACTGTAACTTCTTTCTCTCTCTGCAAGCTGATTTCCCTTTGGAGCCTTTTGGGTTTATAGTCTGTTGGCACTACAGGCCATAAGGGCTTTCAGCTGAAGATTTAAAGAAAGATAGCAAGAATATAACTTGTCCTGTTCTATTACCAGAGTGGCCGAGTGTAGTAAACGAATCAGCTGTTAGAATTATGCACAGAGATACTCTCTGGCTGCAAGTCCAACCCATTTGAGAATATTGTAATCTGTTCGATTCAGAAAGCCTCATACGATGCTCAGATCCTTTGCCAAGCTCCTGTTATTTCAGTATGACAGAACTCTGCGAAACAGCTGATATCTTTCGACTCTGTATTATTATTATTATTATTATTATTATTATTATTATTATTATTATTATTATTATTATTATTATTATTATTATTATTCAGAAGATGAACCCCATTCTTATGGAGCAAGTTCACCATAGGAGCCAGTGACTTGAAATTCAAGCTTCTAATGAACATGGTGTTCATTCGAAAGAAGTAACAGAAGGTAATGGGAAGTACAGAAAGAGGAGATCAGTTATTAGAAAAGCAGATAAATTAACAAATTAATAAATGAATAAGAATGTAAGTAAAATATTAGAATACATGTTGAATTGTATTAGGGTATTTATTAATGCATTGCATCTTCGCTTGAACTTCTGGAGTTCCAATTGCACGACATCCTATAGTTTTCAGAAGCTAAGTGGATGTCTGTTGTGTTGATATATTTGTTCACGAAGGTTTATAAGAATTTGCTGACTCTATTTTCTTATGCAAATGCTGAAAATCAGACGACAGTTGCTGAGTGAGTGATATTAGGATTTATGAAATGAGTCCATTGTCTGTATGACCAAAGGCAAAATATTCTTATCACACGAAGGGGATTTTGAAACTGTTGTTCTTTGACACAAAGAAGCGTTTGTTCTGAATGTTCCAGAGGTATTAGGATAATGTAGAAAAGGAATTAAAAAAATAACAGATGCTGTACGAAATGGAGAGAAATAAACCAAAAGTTGTAATGAACGAGGGCAATAAAGATGCTTTGTGTCTTGAAAATTTTGGCAACCTAATAATAATGATGATAGCAGTTATTATTATTATTATTATTATTATTATTATTATTATTATTATTATTATTATTATTATTATTATTATTATTATTATTATTATTATTATTATTATTATTATTATTATTATTATTATTATTATTATTATTATTATTATTATTATTGTTCTTGTTCGTCAAATAAGGCAGTAGATGGCATTAATTTGTTGGTAACGTAAAATGAATCTTTTCAGCCTAAATTTCACGATTCACTCCCTCTTCCTGAAATCTGTTCCTGCGAAGACTGTTCTTCACATTGCCCCTCCATCTTTCTAAATCCTTTACCTTTCAAAAGACTTACAATAATATATTTGAAGTAATATTCAGGGTAACAATCTTCCAAACACATCGACCCCCCAGATAAAAAGATTAGAAATTTCCTTCGACTCTGTCCCTGAAATATTTCCTTCTGAATCTGCCTGCAAAAGATCTACGTGATCGAAAAGGAACAAGATGCTGGTCTGAGCGTCTTTGAGATGAAATCTCATCTCGTGATATTTATGGTCAGCCGCATCAATATGCAAATGTCAACGATGCTCAATATATCAGGAGAACTGTGAATGGGTGTTCCGTAAACCAGAGGAATGTGAATGGATGGACAATGTGGACTGAGATTCTGATGCTTTAATCTTTACGTCGACGTGTCAGGGCTTTGTATGAACGGAAATGAATGAATGAATGAATAAATAAATAAATAAATAAATAATAAATAAGTAAATAACTAAATAAGCAAGTAAGCAAGCAAATCTATCAAGAAGGCAAATCTATCAAGCCAAATGAGCAAGCAAGCAAGCAAATCTATCAAGAAGGCAAATCTATCAAGCCAAGTGAGCAAGCAAGCAAACAATCAAATCAAATATCAAGCAATCAATCAAGCAAGCAAATCAAATCAAGCAAGCAAGCAAGCAAATATATCAACCCAAACAAGCAAGCAAGCAAACAATCAAGCAAATCTATCAAGCAAGCAAGCAAATCTTCAAAGCAAGCAAGCAAATATATCAAACAAGCAAGCAAATATATCAATTCAAGCAAATCTATTAAAGCAAATAAGTAAATCTATCAAGAAAGCAAGCAAATAAGCAAACAAGCAAATCTATCAAGCAAGCCAGCAAGCAAATCTTTCAAGCCAAGCAAGAAAGCAAGCAAATCTATCAAGCCAAGCAAGCAAGCAAGCAAATCTATCAAGAAAGCAAGCAAGCAAATCTATCAAGCAAGCAAGCAAATCTATCAAGCAAGCAAGCAAATCTATCAAGCAAGGAAGCAATTCTATCAAGCAAACAAATCTATCAAAAAACAGATCTATCAAGCAAACAAATCTATCAAAAACAGATCTATCAACCAAGCAAACAATTCTATCAAGCAAACACATCTATCAAGCAAGCAATTATATCAAGCAACCAAGCAATGCTATTAAACAAGCAAATCTATCAAGCAAGCAATTCTATCAAGCAAGGAAATCTATCAAGCAAGCAAATCTATCAAGCAAGTAAATCTATCAAGCAAGTAATCACAACAAACAAGCAATCAAGCAATCTAGCGAGGAAGCAAGCAAGCAAAGCAAAGCAAAGCAAAGCAAGCAAATCTATCTACAGTTCCTTTTTCCCATTTAAATCCAGTGAAAAATGAATGATGAATAATAACAGAGGCAGAGGTTGGAGAGGCCTTTCCGAGATGACGTTTCAGCCGAAGAAATTTATGGCCAGTTCCCTGAATATGCAAATTGCACCGATTCCCTTCATAATACCTCCTACGGCAGAGCGCTGCGTATCGAGAATTCGAAGCAATATTGTTTATGTCGCTTCAGAGGAAGAAAAACAGTGAACAAAAACAAAAAAGATCGAGTTTGCAATGTTATTAATCACACGCATGAAATGATGGCGGAGTTTTAAATTCTTTATGAAAAAATGACATCTAATTAAAGCATTCATTAGGAATAATTCATTAATTCAGATATTTCACGCGTCCCTCTCGAAACTCATAAGCGAAGATGCGATGCATTACTACCATAATACGATTCTCCTTGTATTTTTATTATTTACTTACATTTTATCTATTTATTTACTATTTTTTTAAATGATTGGTCTCTTCTTTCTGTATTTCCACTTACCTTCTGTTACTTCTTTCTAATGAACACCTTAATATTCTTTGCAAGCTTCTTGTTCCATATGGCCCTTGTGGGCTTGTTCCATATGAATAAGGTTCATCTTCTGAATAATAATAATAATAATAATAATAATAATAATAATAATAATAATAATAATAATAATAATAATAATAATAATAATTAAATAAATGAGAATCACTTTGATAATGCTTTGATAAGAATAATTTAATTTTACATTTCACGTGAACAAATCTCCTTCGTTTATCAATAATATCTTCATTTATTTTCAGTCTTTCCCATTTTATTACCGAGTCTAAACCTCAATCGCAGAGCCAAATTCCTCCCACCCCCTCCAAAGCTATCTGAGTAACTCCAAACCGTAGAGGGGTAGTGCCGCCAGTGCACCTCATGCGGCGCACTGTAGACATTACTTAAGGACTTTTGCATCGTCCCTTCCATGGGCCCTAGCTGCAACCCCTTTCATTCCTTTTATTGTACCTCCGTTCATATTCTCTTTCTTCCATCTGACTTTCTTCAGCCTAATCCTAACAATTGTTTTATAGTGCAACTGGTAAAAGGTTTTCCTCCTACTTACACCTTTCAAACCTTTTTCCTCTCAATTTCCATTTCAGCGCTGAATGACCTCATAGGTCCCAGCACTTGATCTTTGACCTAAATTTTATATTCCATTCTATTCTAATTCTATTTTAAGTAATTCCATGAGACTGTTTACTAATTAAGAAGAAATTTATTACCTGAAACTTTGGGCGGGATGGAGAGCCATCTCACCTGAGCAGGTGAGTGTTGACCTGTCTCTCACCTTCCCCTGTTAGTTAATTAGTGACCCCTTTCACCTTCGGCTTCTCTGTTTGACCTCCGCTTCTCAGGTCAGCTCTCGGCTTAGTCGGAACAGGTACTCATTCGCACACACCCCAGATTAATGTTGTGTGAGGTATATATATATATATATATATATATATATATATATATATATATATATATATATATATATATATATATATATATATATATATATATATATATATATATATATATATATATATATATATATATATATATATATATATATATATATATATATATATATATATATATATATATATATATATATATATATATATATATATATATATATATATATATATATATATATATATATATATATATATATATATATATATAAATATATATTATATAAATATATATATATATATATATATATATATAAATATAATATATATATTATATATATTATCAAATTATCTGCCAAGAAATTTTGCGCTTTTATGGATATGCTTGTCACTAAAGGCGTTTCAGAGAACTACTTTGAATGGTGACGGGTTCGTCGTTAATCTCTCTCTCTCTCTTCAATTTCTTGCAGTTGGATCTTACAGCTTTGTAGTGAGAAGCATATTGAAAAAAGCGCGAAGAATTCGAGAAGGAAGGTTACTTATCACTATTGAAAGTCCAGCTGTCATCATAATATATATATATATATATATATATATATATATATATATATATATATATATATATATATATATATATAATAATAGCCATATATATATATATATATATATTATCTTACTGATTTAGCTGAAAAAGTTTTAATTTCTCTCTCTCTCTCTCTCTCTCTCTCTCTCTCTCTCTCTCTCTCTCTCTCTCTCTCTCTCTCTCTCTCTCTTTCATAAATGAGGAAATATTACGTAAAAGCAATGGTAAATGTGGAATGACATTAGTCACTAGTAAGAGTTCTCAAGTAAAAACAAAACAAAAGATCTTTTTACTCCACACTGAAATAGGTTTTAATAGTGGTAATATCTGGAGTAGTAGAACAGTATATGAAGAAAACTTTTGTGGGATGTATTAGACATTAATAGTGATAGCCACAGAATACTGGCAAAGAGGATGACGATACACACACACACACACACACACACACACATTCTCTTTAAAAAATATTTGGAGACATATATATATATTTATAGTGATAATATGGAGTATTAGAACAGTCATTCTTTTTGGGGGATGTATTAGACACTATCATGGTGAGGCAAGGGCAGACTATCCACTACAGCCATACAAGTACAAAAGAATTGGAACCTAGACAACTATACCCATATAATATACCTGGGCAAGCTATGCATATATATATGATATATATTATATATATATATATATATATTTCTGTTATATATATACGTGATTTATATATATTATATATATATATATATATATATATAAACAATTCATGGGATAACCATAATATGCCGTAGTAAAAAGTCTTGTCATAGTTAATTCAACAATAACGAACAAAGCAACTAATAAATACGACAGTAGTAAAAAAAAGAGAATAAAAATAAAGTGAAATAAGGAATAACGTAAAGAAATCAAGACGCGATAAGAGAGAGAGAGAGAGAGAGAGAGAGAGAGAGAGAGAGAGAGAGAGAGAGAGAGAGAGAGAGAATGAAATATTTACTAAAGCAAAAAAGAAAAAAATGCAAAACATGACCTCATGAAAGGTTCGCCATCTAAGTGAGGGAAGGAAGTCAGGATTAAAGGACTCTGCTAAAAGTGGATGATTTACGAGTTTCTGATGTCGTGTCCTCAGGTCCTGAGAGGAATGAAGGAAGGCCTAGGATACGGAGGACTGCGTATAGTCTCTCCTGAAGAGGTCCTAAGGACCCTTTATGAGGGTTGTGGAAAAGGGGAACTTGAGTCTTTATGAGGTGATGGACGAAAGTTCTCAACAATGGGGAATTCGGCTCTTGGGCTTCGAAGGAAATTGCACAGCTGAGTCGAAGTCCACTTATATATCTCTTTCAGTGGTTGATAGACATTATTATTATTATTATTATTATTATTATTATTATTATTATTATTATTATTATTATTATTATTATTGCTGAAGAAATTCACAGTAAATATATATTAAAATATATATGTTTACACTTGCACCAATGTGGATTTCTTCACCATCTTAGTGACTCATGCTGTTATGAGATTTTTATGGATTATTATTATTATTATTATTATTATTATTATTATTATTATTACAACATCGCTTTCATCTTAGGCCTTTCAGTTTGTCTATGCACGAAGAATAAATATGCATGTGTGGCGGTTCTTGGAAAAATGGAAGTAATAGAGAATTTTAAGAAATGAGTGTCATGGATATGTTCATTCATACATAAATCATATTGTTCCAAGACTTCACGAAATCTCATGTTGTTGTGTCTAACAAGCGTAAAACAACACAGGCAACACTAGGCAAGTTCCAGAGAGAGAGAGAGAGAGAGAGAGAGAGAGAGAGAGAGAGAGAGAGAGAGAGAGAGAGAGAGATGTTGTTAGATACCATAAAAACACTTTCCACTTTTACTGGCATTCTCAACCACATTCTCTTTGCGGACAGAATTCTCGTTTGATCCAAATTCCTGATTCCGTAAACGACGAAATTAGGAAGAAGAATTAGCGAGAATAAAAGAGCGCCGCTTTTCGCTAACTCCCTCATAAATCATCCTTTATTACCCTTTCAGGAAACACTTTTATTTATTCCCTTAATGTAAAAGGAAGCTCCATTTACACGGGAGATGAAGAGGAAGGAAATTGTCTTGTGAAAAATTCTTCCATTTTGCTATCGCTAATCGCTGTGGCGTTTTAACGAACGATATTTGGTTAAATTCCTTTTTTTAATGAATTCTTCAAATTTATAAGATTTTTATTCTTTTTCCAACAAATTAATTTTTTTCAATATCCATAGAAAAATATTGTCAGACAAGTTCAAATTGGCATTAGGTTTACTATATAATACTAACTGATATAAACTCACTTTTATGGTGATTATTCCATGATATTCTCTTTGGTGAATGAAGGAGTGTTCATATAAATCGGAAAATTATGTTTTGGTGTCAAAAGACTTCAGTTCCTCACTTCATTCGTCTGTCTGGATGTCAAAAGGCAGCAACAAACATCACATGACTTTGGAATGAGTTCTTCTGATTGCCACATAAAAAAAAAAATGGAGCGAAAACTATAGAAATATCACGAATCATTATTACTAGTGTGATAGCATAGAACAGAATATAGAATTTAGGCCAAAGGCCAAGCGTTGGGACCTATGAGGTCATTCGGCGCTGAAACGGATATTGACAGTAAAAAGGTTGGAAAGGTGTAACAGGAGGAAAACTTTTTGCAGTTGCAATTTGAAACAATTGTTTTGAGAGGGTTGAGGAAAGTAAGACGGAAGAAAGAGAATATGAGGGGAGGTACAGTAAAAGGAATGAAAGGGGTTGCAACTAGGGGCTCAAGGGACGCCGCAAAGAACCTTAAGTAATGCTTACAGTGCACCGCGTGAGGTGCACTGACGGCGCTACCCCCCTACGGGGATTACTGTTATAGTATGATGATCCTGATTAGTTTCTTGATTAGAGCGTTCATGTCATTTTGGTTTCAGTTGACAGTCTCAGAGAACAAGAGGTTTTCTGAGAACGAAATTCTCACCCAGGCTAGAATGTGTATGATTATTCTCGCTTCAAAACCCGCCTTGAAAACTGATGTCCTTCGGCAGGTTTCAGAGACATTTTGGCCCAAGAGAAGTCTGTGTTTGAAGACAGCCTTAACTTTGAAGTCTCGAGAGCAAAGTGGGCGTCTGTTGTCTGTGTTTATTCGGAAAAGTCAAAGGATTATGTTGGATAGGATAAAATGACACAGCTTCATTTTTGTAGCACGGGGGAAACATATAACAGTTTTGAAGAAGTTGGAGAGGCTGTGCATTAAAACAAGGGTAATGGGCGTGATGAAGGCCTGTAGAGATGTTGAAGGAATTATACTTTTAGTTTCCTGTAAAAGAAAACTATTGAGATGGCTTTGTCTGTCCGTCCGCATTTTTCTGTCCGCCCTCAGATCTTAAAAACCACTAAGGCTTGGCTAAATTGGTATGTTGATCATCCAAATCATCAAACATGTTGCAATCATCTCTCCTCAGTAGTGTTTATTTCTTTAAAAAAGGAATGATCGTTAGTGAACCCAACAACAAACAAGAGTTCAACACGGCTGATTTGATTGTGTGAATAATGGCCAAAGAAATTCAAAGCTTTACTTTAATCAACTGGTAAGCCTAATAAAACAGGGATTATTAACGATAAAACAACCCTTTAAAAGTCTGTGTGACTTCTTTTCTTTAAAAAGTGAAGGATTAATTTCAACCCTTTCAAAGTCTTCTTGTGATGATAGTATGAGAAAGCTTTCAGAATTCTACGTTCATCTTTCTGGAACTAAATTCTCAGTTCCAGTATTTCTCTCTCAGAGAAACGAAGCACAATAACTCTTCTGATGGCGGACAGGGGACCACTCCACCTCCTGCATTCACACTCGACAACAACAAATATTTGACAAGAGACTAAAAGAGTGGATAGGAATCTTGCTCAAATTTTGCACCAGTACTTGAACATAGAAATTGCAACCTAGATTAGCAATGAACATATCTTCATTAAAAGTAATACAAAAATAACTTGAAATTATTCTGTCTGTGAATAATTACGTGTCCTAACTACGCCCAATTTACCTGAGACCTGAAAGATAAGTGATTCATTAAAAGCAAACAGGAATTAATAACACTGACAGAGAAGCGGAGGGGGGGGGGGGGGGGATTGGGAAGGCAAACGCTCCTTTCTTCATCTTAGACGAATTCTCATCATGTTCCTCTAGAGCCTGACACTGTTGATAAGAAAATATTCATGAAAAAAAATAGAATCCTGTATTTTGTGAAGGAGACTTAAACACGATTCAGAAAGGTCATCATAAATGGTGAAATATAAACAGATAATTTGGAGTGAAGTCTTATTAGAAAACGTTGGCCTTTTCATCTGATGCTATGAAAAAATTTTATGACAACGGAAGTCAGTTTATAATTTTTTCCTTTATTTATGATGGTTTAATCATCTAAGGCCTTTATTTTAATTGAGTAATCTGCAAGAGTAATTTACGGTACTTATCTCGAATGCAGATAAGGAAATCTGATTCATCTTTCGTTTCAAAGGAGGGAATGTTGGGTCCCTCTTCAGACAAGACTTTTCCCCTTGCCTGTGCTTACATAATAATTCCTTCAGACTCTTCTGTCCTTGAAGTTCTGGCCCCCTTAGGGGATTAGCGCCGTCAGTGCACCTCACGTGGTGCACTGTAGGCATTACTTAGGGTTCTTTGCAGCTCCCTTCCATGGCCACTAGCTGCAACCCCTTTCATTCCTTTCACTGTACCTCCATTCATATTCTCTTTCTTCCATCTTACTTTCCTCAACCCTCTCCTAACAATTGATTCATAGTGCAGCTGCAAAAGGTTTTCCTCCTGTTACTTAACCTTTCAAACCTTTTTACTGTCAATTCCCTTTCAGCGCTGAATGACCTCATCATAGGTCCCAGCGCTTGACCTTTGGCCTAAATCTTATATTTCAATTCCAGTTTAAGTTCTGGCAACAATGAACATGCCACACCTAATGCTATTCTGTTCTGTGCCTTCTCTCGTTTTGCTGTAAGATACAGTCTTATAGATACGTAATACAGGTGAAGACAGGTTTCAGAAAAGGGTTTTGACTTTACCGATGGTTAGAGGGTGTCCTTACAGTATTTTCGGCCATGTTTTCATTAATGTCCACCCAGGGTTATCTCTTGTTCCGTCTAATCTTCACCAGCGATTAAAGCATAGTTGATGCTTCAAATGGCTTTTTATAACTTTTTACAAATGCCACTTATGTTTTCATTTCAAAGTTAAGGTCAGTATTTACTCTTATCATGAACCACTTAATAATGGGTCTAGGGATCTGGGAGCATTACTTCATGGAACTATTGGGTTCAAAGTGATTCCTCTTCATGCTCCTTGTGACAAGTTTCTGATAAAGATTCGCCTCATTCTGATATCCTCGGTTTGGAGACTTCATTATTCATCTGTCTTCAATTTTTAGAGACAGACTATTCTACAACTTGAAGTAAACGCCTGTCCCTGAATACGACTTACATGCTTTCAATATTCTTGGTTCTTCTTTTATCTTTTACCCTGATTCCTTTGGGTTTTTCTTCTCAAATGTCTTTTTTCCTTCTCTTTTAGCATTGCTGGTTTGAAAATCCTGACCCATTTTTCTCCACTTGAGAGAACCCCCAAAATTGTGGGGGCCAAAGTCTGTAGTGATGTTAATTCCAAATTATTAAAAAATAACTTAAGTGTATAATAGTTCTATCTATTGATACTTATTGTCACTCTATAGTGATATCAGTTTCGACTTACAGTAATTAAAAAATTAAATATATGTATAGCAATTATATTTGAATACGCAAGTAAACTCCGAACGCAGAACAATAGATTTGGGTTATTGGAAAGACCAAAAATTCTTTGAGTAAAAAAAGTACATCGCATGTTTTGTCAACTTGCCCCCAAAAATATATCTGGCCTTTATCTCGGTGGAATTAGGTTTATATTTTGCACCTATTTCGCACATGCCTACAAAATTACAATAAGTTGCAAATAATTCACTCCAGAATGGAATGAACAGCTGCACTTAAAGTCAAAAAGCACCAGTGTAAATTCTGACGCTACTTTTTCCCCTAGAGAGAGAGAGAGAGAGAGAGAGAGAGAGAGAGAGAGAGAGAGAGAGTTTTAATTACCTTCAAATCCTCTGATACGTTTTCATTCTCAACCGATTCCTGAAGGAGAAATCTGACCTTACACTCAAAACCAGCCTTCGATCTCTCTCCTGTGAAGGACTTTGCAAACCGGATATCCCACAAGTCAGCCTCTCTCATGTTTCCCAAAGGACGTTTGAAGTCCAAAGGTGATGAAAGTCCACTTGGAGATAATCTCTCGAGAGTCTTTTATTCACAGTTCACAAGGCTTAATTCTCTAAAATGTCAATGAGGGTCTCGACGGTAAATTGCAAAAGAAGATTCTAATTTGTTTTCTTTATGTAATGTGGAATGGAGATGGATAATTTACATGACTTCTTTCTTTTCCTGTTCTTCCTCCTCTTTCTTTCTGTCTTGATTTAAAACTATCCATTGCTTCGAAATATGAGATTAATATATATAATATTAATATTTATTGGCTATTTTCAAACCTCAAGAAGGGAGAAAGAGAATCAATATACAATTCATCATAGATGAAACGAACAGAATATTTCTCTCTCTCTCTCTCTCTCTCTCTCTCTCTCTCTCTCTCTCTCTCTCTCTCTCTCTCTCTCTCTCTCTCAATAGATGGATAGATATATAGACAGGTTGATAATGAATTTCGTAGAAGCTCAGAAAAATCTTCAGGACTTCGAGTGGAACGTGACCTCAATTTCTGTGGTAAATAACGTCGATGGATTACATTCTGTTATATTACCATGTTAAATGTAATCATCGATTACATTTCAAGGTTTGAAAGAACAAATTACCTTTATTAGCAATCAAGCCATTCCATTTTCTTTGTCCTGATATAAATGTTAAAGCTATTTGGTCAATCAGCAACCCATAATCTGTTAATAACTTCTTGGTGACATCAAAGACACGCGTCCATTTGTTCCTTAATTAATGAACTCTGATGCCTTGAAATAATTCGACGTACTTCTTGTCTAAATATTCAAGAGTAACTTCTTCTTAACTGCTAAACATAAAGTATGAAATGACATTTAATATTTTCCTGCCATGTATATTACCGTTACCATTTCCTTCGCTCCCATAAATTCCATAATGGAATGTACCTTTTCCCAGGAAGAACCTTCCGGTTCAGGTCAAAGTGAAATTGAATCTGTTTTGGTTACAAATCTAAGACGGAAATTCTGGTTGAAGCTGCGTCAGAAATACCTGGGGACTAACAGCTCTCATAAAGATGTGAAATATGTTTTACTTGTAATTTAAGTGTAATTGGAAAGGAAATGTCATTAATTACTATCACCAGAAATATCGCTTAACCTTCCATCGACACAGAATCCCTAAAGGAAACAAAAGGGGTAAGGGCAGAGCTAAGGTAAGAACATGGGTAAGGGTTAGGGGCAAAGGTGAACAAGGAGTAAGGTAAAAGCTAAGGGCGAGTAAGGGTCAAGTTAAGGTACAGGTAAGGAAGGTAAGGGTAAGAAAAGGATAGGTAAGGTAAAGGGCAAGGTTGGGTAAGAGTAAGGGTATGAATAAAGAGTAGGGTTAAGGATAAAGGCAAAGGAAAATGGTAAGGGTCATAGTTAAGGATAAGAACAAGGTTAAGATTAAGGTAAAAGCTAAGGGCAAGTCAATGGTAAGGCAATAAAGGGAGTAAGGGCTAGAAATGGTAAGGGAAATGGTAAGAATAAGAACAAGGGAAATGGCAAAGGAGGGTAAGGGGGCTAATGGTAAAGGAAGGAAAGGAAATAGTAGGCAAGGGTAAGGATGGGGAAATGGCAAGGGAAATTGGTAAGGAAAGGCGAAATGGTAAGGGGGTTAAGGGCAAGAAATGTAAGGGAAAGAGGTAAAAAATGGCAAAGGAAAGGGTAAGGGCAAGGGAAATGATAAAGGAAAGGGTAAGGCAAAATGATAAAGGAAAGGGTAAGGGCAAGGGAAATGATAAAGGAAAGGGTAAGGGCAAGGGAAATGGTAAAGGGCAATGGAAATGATAAGGGCAAAATTTGTAAGGACAAGGGAAATGGTAAATTTTTAAGTAAGGGCAAGGGAAATGGTAAATGAAAGGGTAAGGGCAAGGGAAATGGTAAAGGACAAGGGCAAATGGTAGAGGAAAGGGTAAGGGCAAAGGAAATGGTAAAGGCAAGGGTTAGGAAAATGGTAAATGGGCAAGGAAAGGTAAGGAAAGGTTTAGGGCAAGGGAAAATATAATGATAAAGGAAAGGGGGAAATGGTAATGGTAAGATCAAGATGCAAGTGAAAATGGTCAATTGAAGGCTAAAAGGGAGGAGCAAGGGTAAGGGAAAGGGTAAGAAGGGCAGAAGGAACGACCAAAGAGCTCCCACCATTCTCCTTCCTTCAGTAAGACATTCTCTCTCTCTCTCTCTCTCTCTCTCTCTCTCTCTCTCTCTCTCTCTCTCTCTCTCTCTCTCTCAGCTGCAGAAGTGTTTCTCAGTAAATGAAATTTATAGCCAATTCTCACCTTCGCCTGGGAAAAGTTCGCTATTCCTCTGGACTCAGAGAACCTCTCTCTCTCTCTCTCTCTCTCTCTCTCTCTCTCTCTCTCTCTCTCTCTCTCTCTCTCTCTCATTATAGTTCTGTCAACTGTTTCAGTGCGACCGTCTCCTTATGCTCAAGGTCGTGCTTATTGTATGCTTGTTAATCATTACAATAATGTGTGCGATAATATACGTTCGTCCTTTGTTACTCATAAGATAAAAACAGTTATCGCTCTTTTATCAGAATTGATTTATATACCACTATAATCATGTCATCAGATTCGATACCGTATTCAGTGAGAGTCAGTTCAAATACTGAACTTTCATTCAACCGTATTTTTCCCCCAACACAAACAACCGAACGCCAATTGTGAAATGTTCATTCATTCATAAAAATGTTATTCATTCATTCATATAAAAGGCGAATAGTACAGAATTCTATGACAACTGACTTTCACAAATCATTTCGTTCTCATGCTCTCATTCAGGGTTTATAAACAAAATATGTAAATACATAAATGAATCAGTTTTCACCGCAATCCTAATTTAGTGACAGTGGGACTTTGCTTACTGCCATTTGAATATAATAATAAATACAGTTATACATCAATTCTGATTCAATAATCATAATTAATGCTTATATTTCAACACAAAGGCTCAGTGAATGAAGGTTTCGATATATTATCAAGTATTTTAATCAGTTTCTGATATATATTTATTAGATGTTTTTGTTTTTAACTGCCGTTATCAGGGAATTTTTCCCACTCTTTTAACAAACCCATTACTGCCGTTTCCTATTTTTCATAACTTTTTTATTTAAATAATTTTAAATAGATGATACAAACGGTTTTAGAAGCAATATACGATACAAAAATATCATTGTTACAAAAGGTATTAGAATTAAATGTATTTTAACATACATGTATATGTATATATATATATATATATATATATATATATATATATATATATATATATATATATATATATATATATATATATATATATATATAGAACAAATACTCGTTCAGTTACTAAATACTCAAAAACAACTGAACATAAATAACAGTGTTCATGAGATGTTATTATTCAAACACTGTTCTCTTTTTGTTATTCTGTTCTGCTCTGACTCCCATAACTGGGTTACTTCAAAAAAAAAAAAAGACACCATATAACTGCATAAACATTGATGCAAACTTTATCTTTGGCCAGGATTTCATTCAAACATACATATGAATATATATATGTGCGTATATGTATATTTATATGTGTATCTATATATATATATACAATATATATATATATGTATATATATATATATGTATGTGTATACTTATGCATATATATATATATATATATATATATATATATATATATATATATATATATATATATATATATATATATATATATATATATATATATATATATATATATATATATATATATGTGTATATATATATATACATATATATATACATATACAGATATAGAGAATAAAAGGATTAACATGATTGATATCGAAATCCATGTAATCAGAGGACTTTCATTTCAATTAGAATTTGCTAGGCATAAAGATAAATATAAAATTCCCATAATATTTTTCTGGTCGAAATGATTTTCAAACTGTATTTCTTCCCGCTGGTGAAATGTATAATTCATTCTGACATATTGGGAATCTTGGAATATATCATATAATTATATTCCTGGCTTCTATATGATGGATAGCCCGGAAATATTTATATCATATGCCTTTGTGGCCTTCAGTGTCATGTAAGGTAAGTAATAATATATATATATATATATATATATATATATATATATATATATATATATATATATATATATATATATATATATATATATATATATATATATATATATATACCATATACACTGAAGAATCAAGGCATATGATATAAATATTTCCAGGTTGATCCATCATTAAAATTTACAAGAATAATAATTATTCATCATGATGATGTTCAAGGATTTCAATATGTCAGAATGAATTAAACATTTCACCTGACCCCAAAAAAATACTGTGGAATTTTTATATTTCTCCTTGTGCCCAGTAAATTCTAATTGAAATGAAAGTCCACTCTGATTACATGGATTATCGATATTAATCATGTTAATCCTTTATTCTCTCATTGTATATATATATATATATATATATATATATATATATATATATATATATATATATATATATATATATATATATATATATATATATAATTATTCCCCCAAAACCCTAATTTCCATTATCCTCAGAATATTACTGTTACTCCTCCAGAATCAACACTTTTTTGATTCCCACCAGGTTCTGCAGTTCTTTCACTATCCCCAATCAGTAATGTTCATCTGGAAACATCAACCATTAAACAGTCCATTCATTATTCTTGTCCTCTCTCTCTCTCTCTCTCATCGTTTTCCGAACTTCATTATCAACCTCAAAATTCTCTCAAAGCAATTAAATGGACTATTTAAAGAAAATGCAATAGTTTCTACAAAAAATAGGTTTATTATTCAAATAACGTTTGCAAGAAATGAATAAAACAAAGCAAAGATTAAAATGATAATAAATGAATTATCGGTCAGATAACAAACTCTGAACTGCAAAACACTTTGATTAAAGAATCTCATTATACCTAATAGCCTGAAAATATCCAAACTCCACATACTCCCCAAATCAATCTTGTCCTAAAGTCATGTAAAAAAAAACAGTCTACCACATAAAGAGATTATCAACTGCAAATGACTTGCATGTAACATTTTCTCAAAATATAAGTCCACAGACATCTGTCGAAAGAATTAAACATGATAGAAAACTCCCAAAAACATTGAAATGAAACACAATAATGGAAAGTGTAAAATGCATAGCCAAGATATGGCAAACGTAACATAACAAAACAATAATATATAAAAGAGGTATAATATTCATATTAAATTCCATGACACCAGTTCAAAAGTTCATAATGATTAGAAAATCATGGTAAAAATCACAAGTTCAATTTTCTCCCATAAAAACAGAGATTTGAGACTCTACCTTATCTGCCGATTTTCAAAGCCTGATTTCTCCAATATGTCAGAATGCAGTTCTATCACGTTAATGAACGATCAAACTCACTTTTAGGGCAGATTTTTATAATCTAGATCAAATTAACGCACGTACTCAAATATACATAAACTGGAAGATCACCTGACTACAATATTGCTGAGGTTAATCATGTTAATAGCTGAGGAATCAAACTGCTTTATGAATACAAAGATTTTACATCGAGTCTCTCGCCCTAGTTCCATCTGACTCAAACCTTCCATATCACATCTTGAAGCATTGAAGCTATGAAATATATATATAAAATATATTATAAATAGAGCTCGGCCACCCCATAAGAGCGTCTCGCTCTCCTTAACGGCAAACTAAAACAAAAGCATATGTATAAAACATAACAGAATAGAGCTATGCTCAATTAGCAATGTCTACTGCACTGCAGCTTTAAGGACTGCTCTCATGACGCACTTCCAAAGTCACTGGGGTTGTGTTCTTAGAGCCTTTACATGTAACCTTACAAACACGAATAAGCTTTACTACTCCCACAACAAGAATTATCAGTAAAATAGCTATTAAGACAATTAAAATTGTCGGCATAATATATTCCTGATACTCGAACATCACGGAATCTTCGATGTCTTCCAACGGTGGAACCGTCATTGGCACCTTGGTTGTAGGTACCGCCACTACCAAATGCTCGTTATGCGTATGACATATAATTATCTTCTCGGAACTGTTGAATACAGCACGGCTAATATAGAAATATCCGTATACATATTCTGCAGGATGAGTCGAACAGTTTGGATCCTATATAAGGACGAATGACGTCGACTTGTTGTTCTGGCATATCATTGTAACTGCAATGTCCCTTTGCAAAACACGGCAGTAAATGCTGGTGGACACAATGTGGTAATCTCAAAGGAACTTGTCTAAAACCACATTCTGTCGGATCTGTCCATGAACTAATGATAACTCACAACCACCCACAGACACAACTCAGGCAAACTGGAAAATACTATCTGTCACATGTTTTTTCATTCAATTTACTCTAACTAAAGTACAACTTCTTCTTATAATCAACTCCCGAACCTCTGATATTGATCTCCCAAAATGAACATGGTCTTCTAATCTATCCCATGTCACTCTGAGTCTTAAAAGGACTTCGAAAAGGTGGAATAACAAAAAGGTTTCATGTTTCTGAACCAAACAAAACTACTAATGCAACATCAAACACTCTTAATGTGATCTAATTCAAAGCAATGATATCTCAGAATATTCACAGTCAACACTTTCTAAGCACTTTATCAAATACTCAGGAAATCAACTTTAAAAAAATGTTCTATCCAACAAAAAAAAAAATACTCGAAATCCTATCCAAACACGTTAAGGTAACATATCTGGTAAAAGACAAAAAGTTCACTCTGTTTATGCAAATTCTTCATTAAACACTTCAAAATCAAACAAAATAGTAATTGACGAATATTTTTCGCTCCCATGATCTTGAACAACTAAATTACTCACAATACAGCTCCCTTCATTTTTAAAAAAAAAAACTGGAAAAAAAATCCAAATACTGAAATTTCTCCCATTCAGACTTGTTCTCCAACGTCTTTGAAGTATCTCCCCAAAAAAAAAAACACACTTGATAAGGAAAATCAGATGACAAAATTCACATCTTAACACAATAACACACTAACACACAATTCAAATCTCCAACAAAATTAGCTTTGATGTCTCAATTCCTAAAATCATTCGAAAACAAATGATTAAGAACTTACAACATCTAAAATGAACAAGAGACAAAAAAAAAAAAAAAAAAATATCATATATATACAAACATCAACCCATTTATCCCTCTAACTATTACAAACCCATTACATGAACTATATACAAATGTTCCATTACATCCCAACTTTCTTCAACTTGTCCTATGGGTCAATTTCATTTCACCCAGTGCTTTACATCTTTAACCAAAAAATCTATTCCCTCTTTTGATCTCTACAATCTCAAAAGGTCCGTGGAACTGACGAACTTAATTTATAATTCAGATCATTCCGAACATTCACTTTAACAAACACTCTATCACCCATCGAAAAAATTACTCACTCGATTTCGCGTTACTTTTCTCTACCATTGCGTCTAAGTTCAAGTTTTTACTGATACGTTAAATCTTTCTCTCGCTGTATTTATCAATGAAAATGACCGTAACATCACCCATGAACTCCTCTGGTAACAAATCAAAAGGTCCTTTCAACTTGTACCCATACAAAGCTTCTGCTGGAGATATCTTAATTGTGTCATTCATCATAGTATTGATACTATATCGCACTTCATCCAAAGATCTGTCCCTTTGTGTATCTAGAACCACCCACCATCATGCGCAAAGCTTCTCCTACATTCTAGAAAAACCTCCCTCTCACATAACCCATTAATCAGGTCTATCTTTGTGGATTATAGATAAAATCTTTATCCATGAATTAGCAAGACCGCAAAGTCTTATTAATAAACTCCCTACCATTGTCTGTGATCAGACATTCCTAGGAACACCATATCGACAAATTATCCCAAAGAATCGCTGTGACTGATCTCAGCTGAATTTGTACTTCAGTGGGAAAATCTCGACAAAGTCTTCACTCATGCAACAACTACTAATAAATGTCTATAACATTATTCTGTGACTTGAGAAACCGTTACCCAGATATCTTTGCACCTCTCTGAAAAACCTATGTCCAGGGATCGGAACCCAAACGATAGATTTTTGTTAATGGCTTATTCGCAAACAAAAAGCGATTCTTCTGTATCCTGAAAACATATTTTTCCAAAAACTATCTACAATTACATCTTGGACACACCTTAAATGAGGAGAACCAAATTTAAATGTACAATGTCTTGAACTTTTGAAACTAGACTCTTTGTTCGATGATTTGTGTAACTCACCCATGCTTCGATACAATGATAGTTATACTTAACTCTTTAAATTATTCTCCAACTCTAGACCAGAAAAAGAAATATACACAATCTTAATGAAACTCAAAAGAAATGCAAGCATCTGACAACAATTTATCTTCATCTTGCTTTTGTTAACAAGACCTTTATATAAAGTGACATTTTCAATGTAATATAACACACTGCGATATACTCTCACTATCACGAACAACAAACCTCCCAAGACTAACTAACTTTCAGCTCCCGTTACTGTAACGTGTATGTCCTCTACAAGATGATCAGAAACGTAATATCAGAGACATTAGAACCAAATATTTACTTAACTCCCACAAGGATTCGACATGGTATTTCTCATCCTCGAAGGAAAATATCTGCTCAATGTATCTATCATTATGCTTACCTTCAATGTATTTGAAACCAGCATCAAAATCTTCAATGTTAGGAACCAACGTGCTCTCTTAAAACAAATTTGGCTTATTAAAATTTTAAAAACGGTTGATGATCTGTTAAAATCTCAACTTTATTTCCAACAACATCTTAAAATGAACAAGGCTAGAGACGACAATAAACCCCTTGTCCACAACTGACATCAAATGTTTAACCACGCGTTTTGAACTTTCTGCTATAAAAATTTATTGGGTAATCAATTTAACAAAAAATTTCTGCATCAAACACGACCATACCTTCCTGACTCGCGTCAGTCACTAAGGTGAACGGTTGACTAAAATCTGGTAAACTTCAAAACTGGTGGGTTCACCAAAGCGTTCTTAAGCTTGTCAAAACTAATTGTTGACTATCACCCCAAACAAACTTAACGTCTTCTTCTTAACAAATCTGTCAATGGAGACGCTATTGAAAAAATTCTCAATAAATTTTCTGAAAGAAACCCGACATACCAATGAACGAACTTATCTGTTTCCTGGTTTTGGGAACTGGAAAATTCACAATGGCTTTAATTCTTTCAATCATTCACTCAATTGTAACCCTCTTTAGAGATAACATGTCCTAAAAAGACAATTTTCTCTTCAGAAACTCAGCATTTAATCCAATTTGACCTTTAATCCAGCAAATCGCAGGACTTCTTTAACACCTTTAGATGTTCTTCAATTGTATCTGTGAATGAGAATGTCATCCATGTAACAAACACCGACTTTCCTAACAAGCCATGAAGTACTGTTTAACCAGTCTAGTAAATGTTATTGGGGACCCTTTTAATCCAAAAAAAGGCATCCTATTAAACTGCATCAAACCATTGGTACCGAAAATGCTGTATATTTGGAATCTCTCACAAAGGGGAACCTGCCAAAAACCTTTGCATAAGATCTATAGATGAATATATATTCTTGCCACCGATCTCAACAAACAAATCAGGCAAACAAGCTGGCATGGATATCTATCTGGGCATGTTTTTTCATTCAATTTAAACGAAAAATCTACACAAACTCTGATACTACCATCATCTTTCTTAGGAACTGCAAGGTGAAAATTAAACGGAGAATTGACTTTCTGATAATGCCTTTCAAAAACTTTATCTGAACTTCTTTTTCTACTTCTTAAATGATCTTAAAAGGAATTCGATATGCTGGAATATATATGGGATTTGTACCCTTTTCTAGGCGGATTGAATGTTCTAAAACATCTGTAACTCCTAATTTATCTCCCTTCAAACAATGATATCTAGATATTCTTTCAACACTTTTCTCTTTATCTGAATACTCAGGATAATCAATGTTTAGCCAAGTGTTCATGCAGAACCTGACTTCGGAACTGTTGCTCCTCGTTAGGAAAATTTTCTTCAAGATCTCCAAAAACTCACTAATTTATATCTTCATTAAACTCTTCAAAATCAATTAACATAAGTACCCTTGTGATATTTTTTCACTGAGTCTTGATAGCTAACTAATTTACTGAAGTCACGCCTAATACTGATCATTTAATCTGACACCGTTACTCACAACGTCTTTGAATTTCTCGGTTCCCTCAACAACGAACACACTTGAGAAGGAAAAAAGTTCTCTTTCAGCGACACTTTAAAATTTTCTTTGTTTTGTTTGCAAATCAATATCTTCCAGTTCCTTTGAAAGATCTTTTGCAATATCTTCACTCTCTAATGAATGTTTACACATGTCTCAGACTGTGTCTTAGGTTTTCAATCAAGTTTTTTAACTGTTCTATATGGAACAAAACAACCTCATTACTCCCTAGTGTAATACCCTGAACTCCCGATAAGAATGTTGATGTTATGTCGCATACAATAACTCAAATGTCCTAGCAAAACCATTTCACCTAAGGCTAATCCTTCTATGACCAAAAATGATTCTACTATTGTCTTTCCACACCGATACAAAGCGTAAGAAATGACTTTTCCTAAAATATTCAGTTTCCTCGCTTGTACATCCACACTGTCTCACTAGAAGGGACTAATTTGCACTCTGGAAACCTGAGTGAAAAGGTCAGCATTTACTAAGTTAATTGAGCTACCAGAATCAATTTGAAAATAAAAATTTCATTGCCATTAGAGAATCCACGTATAATCGGCCTAGGTTCTACAAAATGACTCTAAACCTGATTAGTCATTATCCTGTGTCCGTTTTCGAACTTATCTTGTGAAAATTCTGCTGTTCCTTTGTGTATCTAGAACTTGCATCATGTGGAATTCTCCTGTCATATCTAGAAAAACCTCCCCGTGACTTCCTGAATAATCTCTATTCTTTCTTGGCTGGGCAAAATCTCCATCCATGATCTGAAGATTTGCAAACTGAACAATATCTCACTCTGCAATTTGATTTACTATGTCCTATTTTATCACAATTAAAACAACGTATCGTTGTGACTGATCTCTCTGGAATTTTCTTCGATTCTACTCATTGCAAATGTCTTCGCTGTTGCATCATTTCCCGAATGCGAGATATCATTATTCTGTGGTTTGGAAACCGCAGCAGACATCTTTGCACCTCCCTGTACAAAACGACTGTCCAGTGTCGGGCATTTTGATAGATTTTTGTTAATCTGTCAAACAAAAGGATTCGTCTGTATCCTGATCAATTCTCTTATCAAAACTATCTACAATTACATCTGGGACCGACGTTAAAAGGCAAGCAAAGTGTAACAATCTTTCAAAATTATCTAAGGAGATATTATTTCCAGTTACCCATGGAGAGCCTGTTATAGATTTCTTTAACTCAACTACTGCATCAAATAAATTCGCACTGTATGTGACTAGTGAATCATTGCCTTTCTTTATTTTGAGAAACTCTCGCAAATTCGAACTGCACATTCACGTTGAACTCCGCCATAAGTAGCTCGTAGAAATTTCTGCAGTTCATTCCAAGTTTTACACCTTCTGAACCCGAAACTGCGTGCCCGTTTCCCAATATCTCCTTTATCTAAATCCAGAAATGATTTAGCCTCTGTTAAAGCTTCAGCGCCATTCGTAATTTTCTTGGAATTCAGATAATTGTTCACTGACTCAATGAAAGTTTCTATATTTTGGGTTGGCTTCCCGTCAACTAACCCTTTAAAATTAGTAATTCCCACTAACGCTCGTCACTTTATGCACCACAACTGATTGGGATGTGCTTGCTGCATCGTCCGGCATTTTGTGAGTAATCACACGCCCTGAGCGTAACAACATAAAAAGAAACCAAAAGGAACACTAGAGAAAGGTAAAAGTTACCCCTCTAAAAGAAGAATAGAAAACGGAGTTCTGCGCAACTTACCAGAATGGGGTACTTACCAATTTGAACAGAAAACGGAGCACCTATCTCTCGACTTGCTAACCTGTGACGTCACCCACTCGAAGACGAAGCAAAAAAAAACCAGCGCAATTTTTGTTAAATCATCACTTTGCGTAATTAACTCACAATCGCCACTATTCACACTTATTTGGGTATTTTGTTAACGCCAAAACTGCTCTAGAGATCTTCCAGATCTATTTCACAACTCCCCACTCCAATACTTGAATAAGACGGAAAAAACAAAGATTCCCCGTAGTACCCACGTAATCACGACCCACTATGAAACTCGCTATCTTAAGACTGAGTGGTAACCACTCTTGACGCTCACGGCCCAGTCGCCTTGGGTATCAACGTTATCAATTAGTCTATTAGTAATCTCCCTCTTTCGCCACCATTAAAGACATTAAAATCATGAGTCACCGCTGCCACCATTTAAATCCTGTTACAGGAACAGAATCAACACTTTTTTGAAAGTGTACGTAACGTGATCTAGCGATCTTTCTTCAGGAAAAAGGCGTGAAAAGGTTCACTCATGGAAACACTTGCATCCTTTTCCCCTCTCTCTCTCTCTTCGTGTATCGACTCTCTCTCTCTCTCTCTCTCTCATCGCTTTCCTCTGTTCACCCACCTGACCTCACTCATTCTCTCAAAGCAATTAAATGGACTATTTAAAGAAACGCAAATAGTTTCTACAAAAATAGGTTTATTATTCAAATAACCCAACAAGAAATGAATAAAACAAAGCAAAGATTAAAATGCATAATAAATGAATTATCGAGTCAGATAACTAAACTCTAAACTGCAAAACACTTCTGATTAAAGAAGTCTCACTTATGGCTAATAGCCTGAAAATATCCAAAATCACATACTCCCCAAATCAATAACTAAAGTCATGTGAAAAAAACAGTCTACCACATAAAGAGATTGACATTGCAAATGACTTGCATGTCCTTTTTCTCAAACTCCCAAGTCCACAGACATCTGTCGAAAGAATTAAACATGATAGAAAACTCCCAAAAATATATGAAATGCAAAACACAATAATGGAAAGTGTAAAATGCATAGCCAAGATATGGCAAACGTAACATAACAAAACAATAATATAAAAGAGGTATGAATATTCATATTAAATCTCCCACACCAGTTCAAAAGTTCATAATGATTAGAAAATCATGGTAAAAATCACAAGTTCAATTTCCTCCCATAAAAACAGAGATTTGAAACTCTACCTTATCTGCCGATTTTCAAAGCCTGGATCCTCTCCAAAGCTTATGACTGGACAATTGCAGTTCTGTCACGTTAATGAACGATCAAACTCACTTTTAGGGCAGATTTTGGCATAATCTAGATCAAATTAACGCACGTACTCACGAATATACATAACACTTCGGAGATCACCTGACTGCCAATATTGCTGAGGAATCAAATCAAACTATTTGCTGAATACAAAGATTTTGCAACTGACGGCTCGGTCAGTACCATCTCACTCCAAAAATTCTTTCATCACATCTTAAAGCATTGAAGCTATGAAATGCATATATGTGTCCTTTAAATATATATATATATATATATGAAAATATATATATATATATATATATTATATATATTATTATATATTGGTGGTATATATATATATTATATATATATATATATATATATATAATATATAACATATATATATTATATATATATATAATATATATATTTATATTATAACTTATAATATATATATTATAATATATATAGACCTTATATATATATAATATCCAGGATATATATATATATATGCATATATATATAGCTATATTGGTTAATATATATATATTTGCAATTATATAAGTATATATTTATATCAATATATTTATATATATATATATATGTGGTATATATATATTATATATAGATATATATATACTGTATATATATATATAACATATATATATTATATATATATATATATATATCATATATTTATATATATATATATATAGATATTATAATATATATATTATAAATATATATATATATATATATATATATATGTAGCCTATATATATATATATATATATATACTATAATAATATTTATATATTATATATATATATATATATAATTATATATATATATATATATATATTTGTAATAGCTATATATATAGATATATATATATATATATATATATAGTATATTTATGGTGTCCCCAGAGTGTCCAGTGTCTGTTCTTTAAATCAAACCTGGTATCTAAGTGCTTGATATTTGATTACCAAACTTTACCATTTATTGGACAGTTATAGTTACCTCACAAAAGCCAGACATTTTTGAACCCTCATCACACATACAAGACGACTGGCTTCTCTAAAGGCAACAGTGATCCCTTATAAAACTTATCAATCATGAAAGAAAGCAGATTAAGTTCTTTAAACAGGTGTGAGGTAAAATCTAGGGGCGTCACTCCATTAACATTAATAAAGTTCAAGTATTTCTATTTATTTCATTTCCCTGGTTCAGCTCACTTCAATTACTTGAAGGAAAACATCTCACTTACCACTCTATCTCTAATTCAAATCAAAATTACTGGTGGGTCAATGAATGAAACTCTGATATATTATTTTAAATACAAAATTTTATTTCTAAATTCAAAGATTATACATGACATTAACAGTCTCAGGGAAATTTATTATTACTTGAAAACAAAACAAAATAGGATTAAATCTGAATTAATCATCAGTCAAAATTAAATCAGAAATTAATTTGTTAATTAATCAAAAAATTATTCAAGTAAAATTTAAATTGTTAAATAACAAAACTTGATTGAAAGGAAATATACTGCAAGTAAATTAATTCCCAAGTGTTAAACAAAATAAAGCAAATAAATCAATCATGTAAAAATGTGGATACAAAAGGCACAGAAATATACTCTGCAAAAAATTAAATATCAAAAAATGTAAAGCAAAAATTAAGGCAATAGCAAACACATCACATATATGTATAAAAGAAAAATTCTTCAAAAGATAAAGCATAAAATATATAACACGAAAAAATATTAAAAAGGTGAAAAGGTATCTTTACATATAACACTCTAAATATTATTTTAGTGCACTAAAACCCAATAATTATGTTACAATACCTTAAAATACCAATTGCTTCGTGTTTTTAACCAGGCGCCTCATACACACTTAATAAAATACACTGTTCAGATAACTCAGACACATTTACTAAGGAATTAAATAGTTAAAGATATGAGCGACTATCGTCTACCCAAATATCAATTACATTAAAACAGGACATTCATTTAATCCCGAGAGAAAAAGAGTGAGAGAGAAAAACTATTTTTTGTTGAGAGATGAGAGAGAGAGAGATATCTCCCTTTAGCAACACTTTTTGGTCTCTGAATGTGGGCCCCTTGTAAGGATTGGATGGGTGTCCATACGCAGACGGTGGGCCGAATGTGTGAACAGGTTCTAGACAAGATCTCTATTTTTAAAAAACTCTTTAAAAATGATAATTAGAGACAAAGAGGAATTACAGTTAATAATAATACTTATTATCACATAGTCTCAGAACAAGAGAATCTTTCTAGTTATTATAATAAGAATGGAAAACATCGCTTCATATAACATTTCTGAATGACGTTAGGCAACTTTCGTAATGGAATTTTTCACCCCACAGTATTTTTGTCGTAATAATAACATCTTGTAAGCTAATGGAGTCATCCGAGAAGGTGATAGGAATGCATTACTTTGCAGTTTGAATACTGACTAACAAATTGCGCCCTACACAACGAACAACTACCCTCTGTCTCTCTTAGCGCCACTCAATCATGCCATCTCTCAAACCATATAGCATTTAATCACTGCAACTTTACGCTAACTCTGAATACAAAATTATACACTTATACAGAGAACTCGCACATAAACACGGGGAGATAACTGCATTATTGAAAATCACAGCATAAGAATATATACATTTTTATGATTAGCAAAACTCGCTAGCAAATTGCCTCCCCTTTTTTTTTATTGTTTGTTTTGTTGTTTTCATTTACTGGAAGCTGCTCGATCGATAGACACACTTGTCTATCGAGACTTCTGCATTTCAGTCAGAATACAATACATGTTTAAAACAGATTAAGGCCACTCCCTTTAAGTAGATCTTTCTTCGAGGTAAAAGTGATTTCTGTCTGGTCGTTTCCTTACAGGCAAAAACCCCTGCAGGCATCAGCTGAAATGATTTAACCCCTATATGCCGGAAGTGCCCCTGCCCCATAGGAGGAGATAAAAGCAGAAAACCACGAGGCCTGCAGCCACATGCGCTGGATTGGAAGGAGTAGACCAAGCCACTTGCTCTGGCAGTGCCCTTAGCTAAAAACGTGGCCCTTTTCATAGTATACTTTCTCCTCGTGCCCATCAAACTGTTGAGCCACGTGTTAGGCTCCACCATTGACCTGCGTGATGCCCACATGCCATTGCCCGGCCCGTCTTGAAATTCCTACGCATTGCCCTTGTACTGAAGCCCGTGCATCCTAACACATGGAAGGAACTCGCCCTCGGAAATCGCAAGTCATCCATGGACCACTTTCTGCGCTGGAACCAAATCCGGTAAAGTGCTCTGGAAGACCTCCATTCAGTCACGCTTATGTTTTCGTAACATTTACTTAACTTGAGAGCCAGTAATCACCGAATCTCTTGTCAAATGTCCGTGCTCCTCGAGTGTCGGCAGCGCTAAGCTATCATTAATTCATCGAAGCCCCTTGGCACCCTCAGTGCAGCTTATTTATTCATTAATCTTTTGTCTATTTTCATTACTGGCGTATAATGTGCATATCTCTCATTTCAGAGGGACCCTATATCGTGGAAGCTTCTTGGACTGTGTCTGAATCCCCCATTTTCATTCATCCCATCAAAATCCCCTTCAGGATCAATAATCTACTAGCATTCCTCTTTCCTGTACTAATGTTATTTATGTAAATACACTCCTGCAAATTTGCCCACGTGTTTTACGTACTATTTTCCTCAGTAACCAGAGCCTTACGCCCATATAAAATATTCCCTTTGTTTTCCTCTTGCTTGTTTTTCCTGGACCCACAAAGTCATAATCACAAGGCTAAATTACTTTAAATTGTTGCTACCTGTCTCACAGAGAATATTTCAAACTAAATCAGTTTAAAAAACGTAAAAACACACACACACACACACACACACACACACACACACACACACACACATATATATATATATATATATATATATATATATATATATATATATATATATATATATATTTATATCATATATATATATAACAATGCAGATATACTATTAAACAACGAGGCTGTGATAATTCCACCTAGTAAGCAAGGCAATCAGAATCAATCATAACTGCAAATTGCGTGATGACTTTGAACATGACTGAACATCCATGACAAGCATTTAACTGCTATTGATGTTCAGTTGATTGTGAGTCGTATTTTATTTGTTTGTGTTTTCTCTTATTGGGAATAAAATATGCTTAGTTTGAAAGTTTCATTTATTCACCAACAATGCGCCTTCACACAGCACTTTCTGTAAAGAAGCAGATTTTGATCGACAAGCACATTATGTGATGGATATCCTCCATATTCGCCCGATTTAGCACCGTGTGACCTTTATCTGTTCCCAGTTGTTTATGTGAAAATAGCAAAAATAAAGGGACATTTTAAAAAAATTGATGATGCACAGTAAACAAGAAAACGGCGGATGTAATAGTTGAAATAGTGATATTGACTATTGATTTTTTAACCATGCCTTCGCCTCAATTTAATGATGTTGAAGACTGCAATGCACAAAATTAAACAGTGATACATTAGGTGTATAAGGGCTTATGAGCCTAGAATTAGGCAATACATTTAAATAAAAATATACGTTATTTAATCTTCTCGTTGCAAAGACACACATTATTAATCAAACATTTTAAATATTGTATGATAGTATATATATATATTATAAATAAAATTAGTATATATTTAATATACATATATTAAAAATTTAAAATGTATATATAAATCATATATATATATATATATAAATATGATATATATATATATATAATATATATATATAATGTGTATTATATATATATATAAAATTATTTTCAGTGAATGATCATAAAAAAATACAACAAAGGCATGTATTATATTTTCCCACTTTTATTAAGTATAATTGAAATCTGGTGAAATTTCAGGAAATCTGATATTCCATTTTTCTAGACAGAATGTTTCACCTGCAAGATGGAATTCCCAACAGTTTGAAAATTATGTAAGATTAAAAAAAATGAATTGCTAATTTTTGTATTTCAGTGTAATATACTTGTAAATGCTAGTTGAACATGGGGGGAACTGCAATTACATGGAATGTTTTGAAATAAATCCAGTATTAATAAAATTAAAATACCCATACGTATATATATATTGATTTATATATATGCATATGTTATATATATATATATATATATATAGATCTATATATAATATATAGATCTATATATAATATATTATCGCTATATATATATATATAATTTATATAAATGATAGAATATATATATATATATTTATATATTCCCGGCAGTTGAAAAGCAATTAATGGAGAAATTGCCGGTCTTGCAATGCTTCTGACCACGAATTCAACTATTCTACAACCCCAAGAATATATGTACTCTTTGGCTTCATTTCCTCAATGGATCCTTTTTTATTCTTAGTTACCTCAAAGGTATTGGGCAGAGGAAGGAAGGAAGGAAGGAAGGAATGAAGGATTTAAGACAGGAAAAAGGTTCCGAAACTTTTTTATCCCAGACCATCCTTAACGTTATCTCTTGATAATTTTCGTAGGCCATAGTACCTGGCATTACTAGGAACGCACTGCCTTTGTGGAGTAAGTGAGAGTCCAAGGAGGAGAGAGCAAGCAGGCGCAAGTGGTGGTAAGAAAAAGCAAAATACTGGGAAAAATACAGTAAAGCTTTAGTCAAAAAGAACCAGAAGAAGAAGAAGAAGAAGAAAACAAGTTCAAGATTGAAGTTGTTTGCAACTGTCAGTGAGCAATGTTCCATTTTTCTGGAGTTCTGGTAAATGGAAGTTTTAAACATTCATGTGGAAAGAAACCCAATATAAAATATAAAACTGTTGTAGCCAAAACTTTACCTTCTAGGCATGGAGAAGTCTGGTAAGAAAAGCTGGTAAAATAAAAAATTAGCTGTCAGGAATTTTAAATTTTTTATTTACCATAATTTTGTATGGTGAATTACCAGTTAAAACAGTGGAACACATGCCCAAATCATCCAAGCAATGAAGCCAAATACTCAGCAATTAAGCTTTAGTTAAAATAATAGTGTTAAATTCTTAAGATAAACCATGATTATCTTGAGGAGTTTTGAATTTGGTAAAATCTTGCAAGAATTCAAAGTTTTCTTAAGATAATGTAGATGATTTTCTTGATTTGTTTGCACCAGCTTTGTGTATGGTTGTTAGAGCATCTTAAGATAATTCTGATTGTCTTTAGATAATCCTGAATTCTTGAGAAAATTCTGCAAGCATTTTAAAAAAGGTAATTCTGTGCAAACTCATATTTTTTTTTGGTTTCATAACCACATTCCAAAGACAAAATATTTGGTTTTGTTTTGATGTGATAATGTTTACAGATGCTAGGAGCTCGACCACTGTTTGTTTTGCTTAAGACATCAGACATACCCAACTTTTTTTTAGTTCAAAGTGTGGATTTGTCACTCGAAGGAGCGTAGGACCCCTGAATGCTTGTGCAACAATTTGCTAAAGATGTTGAAGATCTAGCACGTTTTGTAGAGTTTCATATTTCAGTTTTCTTTTTCCAAATGAATGGGTTGTACTTGAAGAATTTCAGTCATTTGTTAATTTTTACTATATTTTTATCTAATTGCGTCCAGCACTTTGACAAAAATGTTTATTCCTTTATAACCTCCAAGAGTTATTTTTCAGTGTTGTGTTATGCACTTAACCCCCTGTACTAATGCAGGATTTGTTCATTCATACTTTTTATTCATAACACATTAGCAAAAGCTAAATAATTTCTTTTTTTGAAGTTGTTCTTTTTCTAGAATTATACTCTATTTAAAATTATGACAAATTCAGTCATAAAGTTTTAAGTTCTGCCACATTGATAAAACTCATTCACTAATTCGGATCCACTATCAGAACTTTATTTATTTTAAATTAATATATGATATATATGGAAAAGACATATATATATATATATATATAATACAAGGATTATACATAAACTTGTATATTCATTTTGTCTATGCCAATTTTACTAAGTCAAGATCAATCACTCCCATTTAAAATCAAGTGCAAGTAGAAAACAACGTTGTCAAACATTATTTGATATAAGCATTTAACACAGATTATTAAAGATTTTTGATGATGCTTTTTCCATCGTAAAGATGATCCTAAACTTATAAATATCTATTTCAGTAACATCATTGATTCCTACCATCTTCACCTCCTTTACTTTCTAGTAACTGGTCAGACTGTTTTAGGTATAATAAAAAGAAAAGTCTAAAAACATCTTCATAAAGAAAAGCTGTGAGCTCAAAACTCAGTTTTGGGTAAAAGTGAAAACAAAAAAGAAGACAGTGAACAATGTGTCCACACTTTTTTCATAGTTAATTTACGTTTTGCTTCACACTTGAAGATGAAACTGGAAAATGTGAATAAAACATAAATCGTAAAAACAAAACTGAGAAACAGGCCTTCATCAAAACTATTTTACGGTATATCTTCAAATAAATGGCTTCGTGCTGAAATGTTATAATTTTGAAGTAACAAATAGAAATAAATAAACGAATGAATTGACATTTAATGAAAAAAATATCAACAGAACACAACAGCTTTAGTTTTAATGATGATGATGATAAGGTTGATGTTTATTGTGGTCCATTTATAAAGTTAAATTACCTTGTGTAAGGAAATTATGACTTTTCACTTTATTAAGTTAATATCCGAATGATACTGGGATATTATTTGCAGATGAAAAAAATCAACTGTTGAAGTAGGTGTTAATTTTGCCTCTTGTTTTTTCATTCAATTTATTTCTTGCCTAATATATTAACTGCAGTTCTTGTGATATACTTACTGGAGATTACAGTTTATATATGAGCATTTATGATATATACATACATACAACATTATATACATTATAATATTGAATCCGGAAATATTTAGTGAAAAACATATTTTTTCACCAACCATTAAAGTAATAATTATATAAGTTTTAATCAAACTTTTTTTAATTAAATTTATTTCACATTAGCCCCAATGATGATAAGACTGATGATTAATACTCAGATGCATTTATAGTTAAGCTTTGTTTGAGCAAAATTATTACTAACCAATAATTCAGTATGTTAGTATCCGAAATATAATTGTACAAGATTCTGTAAAAACATTTATTTTGTTTTGTCCATATCCCCACTCAGGCCATGGCAATAAAATATTACATATACAAAGCATTTCCTTCAAATCATTAAATAGATTCTCAGGGAATTAATGATAAACATCCAATATAGTGTGTGTCAGATCCACACCTGACAGGTGTCATGGTCTGCTATTTGGAAACCTACCATTACTACCTCGTATCTGTGTTTATAATATATATTAATATATATTATATTATGAGTACTGCCTACCTTAAATTTTTACAATACTGAATTTTTTATAACATTTTTCCTGAAATTTATCTGACCATCTGGCAACATATTCATAATTTTAATTTTGAGGGCACATATCCGTTGTGGTCTTATAAATTTGTTCCTTTCAAGATTAAAAGGCTACACAGCAATCAAAAAATAATTAATTGCAACTAGCATAGGGTAACACAGGTCTTTCATAACCTGTTAGAATTCAGTGATTTAATTTAATTCTTGTGGAATGTGCTACAACAATATTTTTCTTTTTACGAGTCAGGTTTGGAGCAATTGTAATTTAATTGAAGTGTAATTAAACTTACACGTAATTTTATATACACATAATTGTACATTTGTCTGGGGGTTTACAGTAATTGTAATTCAAGGGAAATGTATTCAAACTAAAAAACAATTAAACCAAATAAAACTTAGCAGACTGAAATAGTTTCATAACTGTTGTAGTTGTAAGGTTACTGAATTTAATGAGTTACTGGTTTTAAAGTAATTGTAGGCAATTTGATAGTGTTTCTATCCATGGCATTGTAATTGTAATTTGATGATAAGACATGTGATTATAATTATTACTGACATAAACCGCATGTAATTACCAGAAAGCCTTTACCAGTGGCGTAATTACCATTCCATCGGTAAGGAAATGAGGGGCCCCTCATTATAAAGCGGGGAACTCAAAGAAATTAGCATAAAACTAAAATACAAAATATGGAATTAGTAAAATATATTCTCAAATGTATTTATATCCTGATATATGAAGAAACATAATAAATTTAGATATGATTAAACCTTTATTTAAAATTGTAATGTTAGATTTTCAATTAATTTTCAACTTGAACTTAAAACTTAGTTACAAGGAGAATTTCGACTGAGGAGGGGAGTGGGTCAAGCATCTGTCTGGGGATGGGACTTCGGGTCCCCTTGTGTCACCATAGCTACACAGGCTTAAAAAAATCCCTTTGATATATTAACCTTAGCATTTATTTATTTTCACGGAGCGATTTGAGAGACTTTGTAAGCTTGAGCTATCATCTTTCAGTAATGTCACAATGTTTATAAAATATCTAGTTCCGGATATATTTCTTACATACGACATGCATGGAATGATTTCGTAGGACTAATCACCTACGATGGGATTTCAAAGCATGTCGATTGTTTATTTCAAATGGAACAATAAAACTTGAAATTTGGGAGCCAGACTTGCTGATTATTGTGATAAATGACCTTGGGATTTGCACAGAAAGCATCACAGTTCATTTAAAAAGTATTTCAAAATTTGATATAATTATTTATATATATAATTATATTTATATGGGTGGATCTGTAGTCTCAAACGGTTGTGTATGTTCGTCATACTGTTTCTGTAATATATATATATTTTAGACTTCTAATACCATGTATCAGTCCTTCACATTATTAATTGTTTTAATTTTCCTTATTTAATAAGCGCGAAGATCTCTTTTCGCATTTCTTACCTTCCTCTTACTTCTTTCGATTAACGCCATTGTTTGGAAGCGAAATGTCAATGTACAGCGGTAGGGTTTCTTTCACCCCCGAATAATAATAATACACAATAATAATAATAATAATAATAATACTTATTTGCTTTGTCTTGTCACTGGTTTCCTGTTGCGGCGTGTTCATACGAATAGGTCAGCGAATGGTAAAAATACTTCCATAGAATTCATCTTTCAATCTCCAGGCTGAACGTTTCAATTTAGTTTTCGAAAAAGACAACTGAGCCCACCGCTTTGCTCAGCCAGATTGTGCCATTGAAGGAGGCTGGTACTCAGGTAAAGGATTATCTACCTCTTCACTAGTCAGCTCATACCACATTGCAGCTTCCTCTAGCCTCTTCAGTAAAGTTTTTATTTATGCTTGTTGTTGTTACTAAAGTCATCGTGGAAGTTCGGCACGATATAGACAGGTTATCATACGAGCGTGTTGGGGCTTCTTTCGCCGAGGTTTCATACAAAGTGTTATATTTGCTGTTGGCGTTTAATGCCGTACAGAAAATTGATTGCGCCGAAGAAACTTTACGCATTACCTGTTGATTGCGCTTTCGAAACAAGACATTCAGAATTTTAATGCGCCATCAATATTTTGTCTTGATATTTGCTGTTTCACTATCGTTTCAATAAACTCATAATATAGTGTTCATTTAACAAATACAAAGATGTTCAACACAGAGCCCAGGGTTAGATTTGAGCAGTTCAAAGCCATTTTTTGGTATTAGTAAATGTCAGCAAAAACATAAAACCCTATTTCAGGACCATCCTGAGCTTAGTGAAGAAACCGCCGTGTCTTTCTGCAGCCTTTATCATTGCCATTGTTGCAGCCTGAATGGGAAAGGTCTGCAATATTGTGATAATATCAAGATAAGATTAATCTAAATAATCGTTGTTTTGTCAGCCGAAGACAGCCACGAACACATACTTACCTCTGTGGATTCGTTTTTTGCTCATTCTTCAGTTTGTTCAATTCATCGATTCTAATAGCTTCTTACTATCTACCGCTTCAAAGACCAGCTAACCGGCAAAAATACATGAAGGTTCCACTGTGTCTTTCTCACTTCATCTTCCTGTTTCTTCTCTAACTTTTTATCGTTCCTCAAAGCTTTACTTGCAGATATTAATGTTATTTTAAATAGCATCGGTCGCTAACCGAAACACAAATACCTAATATATAAGAATAAACGATAGTAAGTCAATGACAAAATAGCGTTCATAGCATTTATTTTCGATAAAGATATCAGCACGAAAACATTCACTTAAAAGTGATTTTCGCTTGAAACTTGCAGCATTGCTCGTTATCATTTCGGGATTATTGTAGACCTGAACAATTTCAATAAAATGATAAAGATGTACTTCGAAACGCGTCTCGTAGCCTACGCAAGAGACACGAACAGTTTACGTCTATTTGGGCACTGTCAGCAAGCCTCACTTCTTCTTCTCTTCTCTCTCTCTTCTCTCTCTCTCTCGTATAATGATTTATCTATTTCGCAGCGCATTTGTTAGCCCAGCTTGGCTCAGCTCCCACCATTTAATGCTTTATCTTTTATTTTCTTTTAAAAGCAGATCTCTTTCTTCTTATTTCCTTTCACACGAAATAATTACATACTCTTTTGAAGCTTGAATTGTCAGCGGTTTGGTGTTTATGTATAGGGATGCCATCTTTCAGAATAATAATAATAATAATAATAATAATAATAATAATAATAATAATAATAACATTATTTGCCGAAACATATCTCACGCCTCAGCGCTTTTCGCTTTTCTAGAAAGTCAGTTACTTATGAGCAGTAATCATTAACAGTGAAATATAAAGAAAATACAGAGGCGTGCCTGAGGATACGGCGAAACGATTTATTACACATACCTACTACCAGCCTCTCGACAGCATTTTGATAAAACATAAAACCAGAGGAAATGCAGTCTTAGAGATGGAAATAGTTCTTATAAATCTTCTATCATATTTTAGGTTTTGGTCAGCATGTTAAGAGATGAGGTCCATCAGTTCAGAGTTTTCAGACAGTCACTGATGATGATTTATCAATAAACTGCACTTCTGAGAGATAATATGAACAATGATGGGGATAATAAGCTTGATCGTTTTCGTTACTAGTCATCAGCTCACATTGCTGTGTTATAAAGTTTCGTCACCATTCAAAACACTTTCTCAGCTCTTGGCTAGATCAATAAACTATATATATGTATATGTGTATATATATATATATATATATATATATATATATATATATATATATATATATATATATATATATATGTATGAGTGTATATATATATATATATATATATATATATAGCATATATAAGAGTTAGTATATTTATATATATTGCAGCATGTATATATATATATATATATGTATTCACCATACATAGTGAGTTGATGTTTACTTTTATTATTATTATTATTATATATATATATATATATATATAGAAGTATATATATATATATATATATATATATATATATATATAGTATTAATACACATATATAATACACACACATACATATATATATATATATACATATATATACATATAGTTGATACATACATATATACATATATATATATATTATTTGTATATATATATAGAAGACGTTACTATTCGAACTGAATAACATGAACCTTCACTCCAGAAGAAGGAGCTCATCCAAATTTTAAGGAGTCTTTCTCGTTTCTTCTGCTTTCTTTTCTGTTCTCTTCTTCCGATGGTTGTCAGCCTGATGATTAGCTTGTGATTTATTGTGTCGTTTCTCTGAGAACAAGAACAGCTGTCGCCTGTCCATAAACTCTCTTCCAGCTTTCTTTGATTACAGCGCTTGTATGTTATATGATTAAAGCCATGCTCACAGGCATGCGCGCACGCAGGCAAACGTACACATATACATACACACAGCACACACATTCATATATATATATATATATATATATATATATATATATATATATATATATATATATATATATATATATATATATTATATATATATATATATATATATATATATATATATTATATATATATATATATATATATATATATATATATATTATATATATATATATTATATATATATATATATATATATATATATATATTATATATATATATATATATATATATATATATATATATTATATATATATATATATATATTATATATATATAAATATATATATTATATATATATAGTATATATATATATATATATATATATATTATGTTATATATATATATATATATATATATATATATTATATATATATATATATATATATATATATATATATATATATATTATATATATATATATATATATATTATATATATATATATATATATATATATAGCATATACATATACATATATATATACATATATACAGTATATATATATAGTTAGTTAGTTATATATCTGTCATTACTCCAGAAACATACACAAATGTCGTAGATTCCTTCCTTCTTTACGTTGGGAATAGTATATAATGTCATTGAAATCAATATATGTGACAATTTTCAGCTGAGTAATGTATTATCAATATTTAAAATTCGAGATATCGAGTTTTTGACATCCAGCTGTCAGATAGTCTAATCATCTTCACGAGTCTTCTTCACTCATTGTTTTTTTATATTTCAATGCTGAATGAACACCATGCTCTGGGATTCGACTAAGTCGCATCCGTGGTGGGCGAACAGGGTTCTTCATCTTCGACACACACACACACACACACACACACACACACACACAATAATACAATACACACACGTGGGAAATTGTTTGTGGCATGGGAAACAATATGAATTACTATTCAGACAGTCACCAGAGAATCGCCTAGCAAATTACAGAGGAGATCATTTTGTCAGTGTCTATGTTAGCCTGTGACCACACACAGCAAAATGTCTCGGCAGAAGTTCGCACCCCAGCTGCATAAGACAAAACACAAACCGTTGAAAAACAAGGAGTCTTCTAGAAGTGGTGCAGTTATAAGGTCACTGAACATGTAGTTCAGTAAATTGCTCACAGCGTGCAAGCCTAATGATAGTTTGAATCAGCCAAGTACCTAAAACAAACAGTGGCTGCAGTGGGAGAATGACCTGGTGCCACGTTGGATATTCAGCTTGAGTACTTCCGGGACTATCTATAATTACTGACTTGTATTCGCTGTTTGTGATATGTTCACTCGACTGAATTTACTTCTTGTATCACAGAATAGATACCTCCTAATGGTTGACGCATAAGCTTCTGTGGTCTATAGAAGAGATATGCAAACTATTAGCCGGGCGGAAAAAACACTCTACTCAGCATTTTTCCCGCCCGGCTAACGTTTTCATATCTCTTCTATATATTCACAGAAG
>NC_089755.1:10558894-10578894 GCF_040412425.1 Macrobrachium rosenbergii
TGAACACGCCCACAATAGGAGCCAGTGACTTAAAATTAAAGCTTCCAAATGCTATGGTGTTCATTATTATTATTATTATTATTATTATTATTATTATTATTATTATTATTATTATTATTCAGAGGGTGAAGAACCCTACTCATATGGATCAAGCCCATTGACTTGAAATTTCAGCTTCCAAATAGTGTGGCGTTCAATAGAAAGAAGTAAGAGGAGGTAAAGGGAAATGCAGAAAGAAGAAGAGATCTTCCTTTATTAAATAAGGAAAATTAAAAACAATTAATAAATAGATAAAAATGAAAGTAAGTTATTAATGCTGAATTAAGCCTTTTTTAACTTAGGAACATAATAAAGCTTCTAGGCATTTATAATTATCATTTTCATCAAGTGTTCAGATTACTTATCGGCTCTTCCCATCCAGTAAAACATATGTGTCCACGTCCCTCCAAGGCCAAAACAGGTCACAGGTCACAGCTCACTTCCGACAGAGATCAATTCCCACCTCCGCTGACCTTCAGCGCGGGGCATTTCACCAAAAAGGTGACGCCATTTCTTCAGACAGCTCCGGAAGAAAGGAGGCGGAGGCATTGACTCGACAATAAAGCAGAAAGAAGTCTTCCTCAATGAAAGGTTCCAGATGCCTTCATAACAAGGCAATAACTACTTCTTCTTCTTCTTCTCCTGAGGCCCAGAAGGACATTTCTCGGGACGGATCCAAAGAAGGCGATTGTCAACAGCTTCTTTTTCACCAAGGACTTCCTTTCACGCGGATGGAGATGGATTGAAGATGAGAGAGAGAGAAGAGAGAGATAGGAACAAAAAATATTATTATTATTATTATTATTATTATTATTATTATTATTATTATTATTATTAGGGCATTAAGCTGTTTACACCTAACACCGGGTGGCTCCGGAGAAAAGATGGAGAATGATCAAAAATAGTGGATGACATTGTTTCCATCTGTCTATCTATCTATTTATCTGTCTACCTATCTACCTGTTTATCTATCTATCTATATATATATATATATATATATAGTATATATATATATATATATATATATATATATATGTATATATATATATATATATATATATATATATATATATATATATATATATATATATATAATTACGAAGAATTGCTAAAACCTGAAAAGCTTTCTGTTGTCCATCTTTCTAGACTTGGTCACTAACATGACCAGTAAGTAAAGAACAAAGCCACATGGAGGAGATTAAAAATAAGGATCGAAAGAGAACAAGGCAATTAACTATTAGTCAAAATATGGTTTTCCGCGATCCCTGTGTTGCCATCAGAAGTGTTACTGAGAGCAATAACCTCCCTTCCAACAATTCTCCTGATTCTTCTCTCGGAACTTTTACAGATTATGACTTTCCCATTATTTAGGTCAATGGAATGTTCCAATTGGAATGTTCCTGTTCCCAAGAATGTTTGGCGATTGGGCTATAAACACCCCACACGATAAAAGCATAATCATTCCCCACAAAGAATGTCTGCAATATGCAACATATGACTGATATAGGAACGATTTCTTTATAGGACGTACAGTGATATCTATCCTACAAAGAAGTGATACATTGCTGTTAAACTACAGTGCAATTTCGAACGGAAGACACCAGCATCATTTTATCAAACGACTGAGGTAAACTTGTAGAGATATTTTTTGCGTTAAATGAAATAGTGAATAATATTCCCAAACATCAACACTTCACCTCACTTAACACGAAATCATTCTTTTATCTGGTGGCCTAAATATGCTTTCGCCATTATAAGTCATTTTGTGGGAACACTTCCACATTATTTCATTCCTACGTAATTATATCGGCTTTACCCATTTCATTTTAGTCCCGTCTCTCCATTAGATTTCCCCAGCATCTTTTGCGTATCATTAACCTGAAGCTCATTTGTAGTCAGATTAATATTCAAAAAGCATTAAAATTCACTTTTACACTGAACCAGAATGCTAATGAGGAATTATGCTCCATTACGTAAATCGTTTATATATATGCATCGTATACAGAATGATGTATACAGAAGGAAAATTTAGCAACCTCTTTACAATACTCGAATACAGCCAATATAGATTTTGATAGAATATTTTAATGGAGTATCTGATTTTAGTCTTATGTACAATTAAATCAAATCCATCTTTGTTTTAAGTGTCTGTCGACGTATTATCATCACAAGCAATGCATCAATAAGTCAGATCAACGTCATCCAGAATTTCCCTCTGCAGAATGTTCACCAATAAACGTTTCATTCTCCCAGACGTTTCTTCCTGTGAACATTTTTCGCCTCTTACACTAACGCGCATATATATACACACATATATATATATATATATATATATATATATATATATATATATATATATATATATATATATATATATATATATATATATATATATATATATATATATATAATATATATATATATATATATGTGTAAAAGTGCATGTATGTGTGTGTATGTATTTATGTATGTATGTATGTATATATATTATATATATATATATATATATATATATATATATATATATATATATGTATTATATATATATATATATATATATATATATATATATATATATATAATATATATATATACTAACCTATCAATCATAGTAATATTAACTAAGTTTATTTGAACAAATGAGTTTGACATATGCTTCCTTAAAAAAATATAAAATAATAAAAAAACAAGGTGTTTAAAAATTCGTTCTAAAAAATTGAAAGATCTCCAATTTAATTATTCTAAATCACCTGATAAAATATAAATGAAATCTGTATTAATTATTCACTTGAGCAGTCAGAATTCGTTGATTAATAGTGTCATTGTTTCATGCCTTGTGATATATATAGAGTATATATATATATATATATATATATATATATATATATATATATATATATATACGAGTATATATATATATATATATATATATATATATATATATATATATATATATACATAAATATATATACATCCATACATATATATTATTACAATTTACATCGTTATACACCACATGTAAAGAGTGATATATATATATATATATATATATATATATATATATATATATATATATATATATATATATATATATATATATATATATATATACTGTATATTGTCAGGAGCATTCATTCATTGCAAATGCACAGGCAGGCTCCATGATTTTCTTTTTAAGAGCACAAGTACAGTAAATGTGTTTGGGTCACTAGGACCACACAGGCAGAGTCATGAACGACGTTCCCTGCCATTTAGTATTTTGCTATGGTGGACACCCTCATGTAGAAAACTCCACCCTCTCGGCCTTAATTTCTCTCCACTGTTTCCATTGTTCTCTCTTTTGTGTGTGTTGTTGCCAATCCCTTTTCCAGTACTCCTGCGTCTTGAGCTGTAAACAAGACGTCAACCGGAGCCGGAAATTTTGATGGACATCACCCGCCTTGGACAGAGGCTGAGAGGTGGGAAAAGCCAGCATATAAGGAGAGGTCACGGGTCACTCGCGAGAGGTCGCAGGCTACAGCCAGAGCAGACTGATCTTTGTCGGTCAGTCCTCCGAACCCCTCCCTCTTTCCCACAAAGTGGCCTTTTCTCAGGCTTCAACATCAAGACGTCTTATCTCCAGGACAAAGGTACAGTGAGAACTGGAATTGTTCGACAAACCTTTGCTTTTACTAACATTTTCTCTTACTATATTTCTTATTTCTTCTCATATTAACTCCCTTGCGCTCTTCTTCGAGTCTACATGAAACGGCATAATTTCACTTGTGTAATGTAACTCAGAAGTGGTAACCAGTTTGCTTTTTATTTGTTCTTTGAGTGATTCCCCTCTCAGCCTTCGGCATTCCCAAGCTGAACGTGTCAATTGTTTTTGCAATCGAATAACAGTGTATTCTGTATTGCAGAATAGGTGATTATGAAGCTGCATGTGAACTGTTATCCACAGTGCCCTTTCCCCATCTTCCTTCTGTGCGAAGATTCTGCACTGATTTTCACTTCAGTGCACTTCTGCATTGATTACCGCTTCATTGCACTTATGCATTGTTTGCCACTTTCATGCACTGAAGTGACAATCAATGCACTTGTGCATTGATTGCCACTTCAATGCACGTGTGCATTGATTGCCACTTCAATGCACTTGTGCATTGATTGCCACTTCAATCAACTTGTGCATTGATTGCATTGCCCCTTCAGTGCACTTCCACATTGATTTTCACTTCAGTGCACTTGTGCATTGGTTTTCACTTCAGTGCACTTGTGCATTGATTTTCACTTCTATGCAGTTGTTCATTGATTTTCACTTCAATGGACTTCTGCACTGATTTCCACTTTAATGCAGTTTTGCACCGATTTCTACTTCATCTCATATCTTCATTGATTTCTGCTTCATTTCATATCTGCATTGAACATCCACTTCACTTCATTGGTGAATGAGGTGAATATGTTATTCATTTCACTGAACATGGCAAAGATGGAAAAGATTGTTATATATATATATATATATATATATATATATATATATATATTAATCATGGCTACCAAACGCATACATTTCAATCAGGGCAGCCAACATTGCCACTTGAAACAGGGCTGCCAACATAACCGATGGTATCAGGGCTGCCAACTTATCACATATGGTCAGTGATGCCAACACATCATCACCCTTCAGTTGCTGCCCAAATGAGATGCCATATAAAAGAGGCATGGTTGACTTTATTTTTGATAGAATAAATAATGCTAAATAAAGAAAGTCAGGATTTATTGTTTATTAATCAAAATATGAATGTTTGAGTGCAAACCAGCACTTGGCTCTCTGTCTGTTCAAGGCTAGTCCACCACATCTTGACTCAGGGTGCCTGTGCGAGGCTAGACTGACTGACTGACAGGGTGGCTCAGAAAAACAATATTGAAGACTGCATTCGTATGCAAGACTTGGGCCCTGACTTCAGCTTCCCAGCTTCCCATAAGGAGTGATTATTGTACAGTCACGCACAAAAGTCATGATACTCTCCAGTCTAGACTTTCAGACAAATTGTCAACCTCGAAAGCAACATCTGGCAACCACAGCGAGGGCGGGGCAAGGGTGCCGCCCTGGGCAGTAGATTGATTGATTGATTTGTGCCTATTAAAACTGGCGTGACAACATCTAGGTCATTGAACGTGGCAGGCAGCAGAGTTGCCTTGAAGTGACTGATTGATTTAAAGGACACCTTATTACATCACCTTGTCATTTCAGGCTCTGAAATGTTTCAATTTAAAAAAAAAAGAGTATAAGATAAAAGCTAAAGTGACAAAGAGCAAAGCCTGAGCTTCATCAGTCAGTGTGGTTTCCATTCGAGCTTCATTAAGAATGGAATCTCACGAGTAGGTCTGTTGCTGATAAAGTTGTTCATTGTTAGTCTCAAAGAGAGCAGTCTCTTCGTGCGTTGTTTGTTCCAAGAGCACCTCACGTTTGTTCCCGGAATTTCTTACCCTACGAAACTGCAATATTCCCTCAGCGCCTGTCACAGGTATTATACCCGAAATTCTTAAATGAAAATGCACTCAAACTTTTTACGAATTCTATTAGCTAAAATGAATTTTTGACCATATTTCTTATATTTCTGAACCATAAAGAAATTTCTCATTTCGTCAAAATTTTTCGTGAAGAACTCCCGAATGAACGTACCAAAATAAATAACACAATACTATAATCAAATTATAATAATTTCATTTTACCAAATGACGCAAAAGAAAACTAAAATTTCTCTCTTTGTCTAAACCCAAAAGATCTTTAGTTTCTCCTTTGCAAATTCCGCGGGAGGAAGGTCTCGCATGGCGGAGGTACGATAGTTTCCCTTGGAATCCATTACAGAGGAAAATACTGTGAATTGCGTCTGACATGGCTATGTTCATTCACAGATAAACCATGCTGTTCCAAGACTTCACGAAATCTCATGTTGTTGTGTCTAACAAGCGTAAAACGAAACGGGCAACACCAGGGAAGTTCCAGAGAGAAAGCGAGAGAGAGAGAAAGAGATTTTCTGACTTCTTGCATTCACAGTCTGACGAGATTAGAACTTCCTGTACCATTATGATTCATGCGTCCCGCAGAGAGGGAGAGAGAGATTTTCTGCTAAACTGTCAAGAAGAAGCCACGTTAGTAAGAATCAAAGCTATAGTTAAGGATACTGTAAGGACCCTTTGCAGATTTACTGGAATTGCAAACCTTACTATTTTTGAGACGGAAATTGAGGGAAGAGAAGGTTTGGAAGGTGTAACAGGAGGATGGAAACCTTTTGCAGTTGCACTATGAAACAATTATGAGGAGAGGGATGGAAAGTAAGATGGAAGAAAGAGAATATGAACGAAGGTACAGAAAAGGAATGAAAAGGTTGCAGCTATGGCTTAAACTTATATGGGAAGTAACATTCTAGATTTTCTTTACAAAAACCTAATATTGTAACAGAAAACAAACCTTTCACACGTCGTTCTCGCGACTGAAGGCGAACTTTAATCTGATATACCATGAGAGAGCATCCAGTGTCATATATTCCACCTTTCAGGGCTAAATTCTCAAGTCAGAATTTTTTTTTCACTTAGAGAAAGAAAGCGCAATAAATTCTTCCTGATGGAGAACAGGGGGCCACTACACGTCCTGCATTGACATTCGACAACAATAGCTACTTTACAAAAGACTAAAGAATTGCAATGATGCAAATTGAATGGCCAACATTCGTTCTCGGAGAAAAGAAATTTATCCTGGAAATACATTCAGCCGTTGATTTCATTATAGCAGCCATTTTGTATAGACGCAAAGAGAAATGTGTCAGTTTGAAACCCAATGAACAGGAATAAAATTATTTTTGATAAAACAGCAGATTTGCTGGTATAAAGGAAGTTCTTACACTTCATTTTGTAACAATTTTCTATTACTTTTTACTATTATTTATTCAGAATCTCTGGGGACATCTAATATTTTCACGTTCCGAGAGAAATTTTTCTGAAACCTTTTCCTTTATTTCTCAAAGGAAAATAAACCACAATCTAGTTAATGTTCTCAGAACAGAGACTGACGAAACCATTTACTGGTTAAGCAATTATTGTTATGTTAATTATCTGATAATGGGTTTTAAACACAGTATGTTAGTTTGCATATTAGGGGATGAGAGTTGATAAATATGCGTTTATGAGAGATTAGGCCTACTGGAACTTCCGTAAGAATTAGTTTTCCTTGCCTAAAGGCTCAAGGAGTAAAGGGGAGGCCTATCTTCCTGCCAATTTTGAGAGAAAGGCCAAAGAGTGAATAGGGATCTCGCTCAAATCATACACCAGTACTTGAACACGGAAATTGCAACCTATATCAAATTTGAACATATAAGACACCAAGAAAACTTGAAGGGTAACTTTATATTGTGCTCTATGTGAATAATTACGTGTTCTACCTACGCCCAATTTACCTGAGACCCTAAAGATAAACAATTCAGTAAAAGCAAACAGGAGTTATTATTAACTCTGAGGGAGGGAGAATGGGGAAGGAAAACACTCGTTTTCCTTTTCAAATTACCATTCTTTCTCTCTCATCAACACTGGTTTGAAAATCTGACCCATAATTCTCCAATAGGGAGAACTCTCCAAAAATTGTGGGGGTCAAACTCTGTAGCGATATCAATCCCAGTTTATTACAAAAGTTAATTGTATAACAATTATTTCAGCTTATACAAATATCAAACTCTGAATTCAGAATATAAGATTTGGGTTATCTTAAAAAAAAATCTTTCAGTATAAAAAAAAAGTATATGGCATGTTATCTTATCTAGCAAAAAAATATATACGGCGTTTTTCTCAGTGGAATTATGGTCATACTTTGCACCCATCTCGCACAGACCTGCAGAACCACCATATATTGCAAATTACTGACACCAGCGTGTTATGAACAACAACACTACAATCAAAAAGCACCACTGTAAATTCTCATTCTACTTTTTCCCATGAAAAATTTTTTTCTTTTAATTTATATTTCTTTAGGCATTATTTAGCTGTTGCCTGCATTAACTACTACTTGGTCCATTCTGGAATGATAAGGAGAGAGAGAGAGAGAGAGAGAGAGAGAGAGAGAGAGGTTATCATTGGTTAAACTCTGCAGTTCAATAGATTCAAATACCTCAAAATTGTTCTGTGTGTTTGAAAGAGAGAGAGAGAGAGAGAGAGAGAGAGAGAGAGAGAGAGAGAGAGAGAGAGAGAGTGGGTGGGTTTTAAATACCTTCAAATCTGAAGGAGAAATCTGCCCTGAGGCTGGAGACCATCTTTGGTCTCTCTCCTGTGAAGGACTTTGCAAACAGGATATCCTATAAATCCGTCTCTATAAGCCCCAAAGACTTGAAGTCCAAAGGTGATGAAAGTCCACAGAGATAATCTCACGAAAGTCATTTATTCACAATTCACAAGATTTACTTCTTTAAAATGTAAATATGGCCCTTGATTGTAAATTGTAAGAGATTTTGATTGTTCTTTGTGTAATGTGGAATGGAGATGGATGATATACATGACTTCCCTCTTGCGTTTTCTTTTTAAACTCCTTTCCACCTTTTGTGCCTCTTCTGCCTCTGTTGAAAGCTATCCATTGCTGAGAATTATGGAACTTGATGTATAATATTAAATATGAAATAAATACAATAGTAAGATTTGACGGCTATTCCCCAAATCTCACGAGAGGAAGGAGAATGAAGATGAAATTTGTTATAGGTGAAGCGAACAGCACTCTCTCTCTCTCTCTCTCTCTACTGATACAAATCTCATATCACTAGCAACCCACAATCTGTTAACAATTTCTCGTGAACATCAACTGCATGTTTCCACTTATTCCTTCATAAACTCTGACGCCTTGAGACAATTCAGCGTTATTCCCATCAAAAATATTGAAGAGTGGCTTGTTCTTTAATAGAAGCAACATAAAGTATGACCTGACATTTTCCATTTTACTACCATGATTATTCAACTTTGATTTCGCCCCCATAAATACCATAATGAGACGTACCATTTCCATCAGCGTTCCAGTTCTGCCAAAGTGAAAGTGAATATGTTTTAGTTATGAATCTGACTAAGAATGAAATTCTACATGGGCTACAAAAATACTCTGGGAAGTAAAGCCATGATAAATATGTTGGGGAAAGGAAAACGTATCATTCAGGAAAAATATCGCAATATTATTTCCACCTTTGACATAGAATACGATATTCTCAGATTATATTCGAGGTACAGTATTATTATTATTATTATTATTATTATTATTATTATTATTATTATTATTATTATTATTATTATTAACACTAAAAGCTTATTAACTTGATTAGCAATCTTCATTAACTTGAAATGTTTACATGCGAAAGAAAGGAAGACAGAGAGATGACATCAACCAATCAATCAACCAAAATCCCAGTTTCCCTGGAATCTTAATTGACACTGAAACGGACATTATTATTATTATATATTTCTCTTGGATTGTTTCATAGCACAGGTATACTGTACCTTTCTCCTTGAAATCTGTTATTAGAGCATTAGATACATATTACCATATCATTATTGCATCGTCTCTCTCTCTCTCTCTCTCTCTCTCTCATACACATAAACAAACAAAAATACAAGGAAGCACTATGAACACATTTGATCATAAACTAAAATGAAACATTATTTTATCTTGTTCTGTCTGTCTGTCTGTCTGTCTGTCTGTCTGTCTGTCAGTCCATACTCATACACACACTCACGCACACACACACACAGATCTAAAGACCAAAACCAGCATGAAAATCCAGAGGAGCTCTGACTGACCACGAAACAATGATGATTATATAACGATGAGCGGCCATTCCTCTTATGACTCTCATCGTGAATCTTTCTTTGCATGGCGGAAGCAATTGTGGCCTCGCCAAAATGACCCCACAATTCCGAATTCATCCGAGGAGAGAGAGAGAGAGGGGAGGGGGGATTTAAGTCCTACTTGTGTCCTGCAAATCCCACCCGAATTGCAGAAGTTGGTAATTACTTGAAATCTAATTCTATTTGCACTCTCTCCATCTCAGTTCTTTCTTTATATATATATATATATATATATATATATATATATATATATATATATATATATATATATATATATAAAGTACATAAGGTATATTAAATTAAACTATACACGATAATCTTGTAAAGGGAAAAGTATTAATTTACAAAAGCATAATTGGTGTTTGGAGCACAGTGCGTGGACGTAAATTCAGTGAAGACGAACGATTAAAAGTTGGGGAAAAACGCGATCCTTGATAAAAGTGTGCATAACACAGAGATTGAAATCGCTTATATTATCTAGATTTTGTGAAATAAGATGAAAATACTATGCTTCTGAGTCTTGACCGACTCTACACTTCAAATATTCTCTAAATTAATAAAAATGCAGATTTTCAACCCCACATAATAGTTTTAATGACAACAGTTCAGTGCCCTTGTAAGTCAAAGGCTTCTTTATCGCACCTCTAATCTCTTCATACGCCTGCCACGCATTTTTAACTCACTGCACGTTGTTCTTTTTGAATACTGAATTTATTTAGATTCATGCTTTGCAATTACAATCTAAAAGCAGCAATTTTCTGTGAATAGTATGTATTTAAAACCTAGAATAAATACAAAAATAAAACTACAGCTAAATATCGTATATAGATTGTGCTGTATTATTATTATTATTATTATTATTATTATTATTATTATTATTATTATTCCTCAGAAGATGAACCCCATTCATGTGAAACAAGCCCACCAACGGGGCCATTGACTTGAAATCCAAGCTTCCAAAGAACTAATAAAGGGTAAAGGGAAATACAGAAAGAAAAGATCACTTATTAAAAGAAATAAATTAAATTAACAGACAAAAATGTAAGTTAATTATCAATAAAATAAAAGGAAAATTGTATGAGAGTAGTAATGCGTTGCATATTCGCTTGATGAAATGAACGTAACAATTACCAACTTATATAATTTTCATTCTGGAAAAATCAGTTCGTTTCATACGCAGCAGCAAAAGAAACTGTTGAAACACAGTCCCATATGACGACGCAGAACCAGAATTACTATTTCGACAAAGACAAAAGGGAAATCTGTCTTTTCCTTGCTTCCCTGGAAGGAACATTTCAGAAACGAGGTCTAAAAGTGAACTGGGAATTTTTCCGGAAGCAAAATCTGCGTCAGTCTGAGATTTATTTTATGTATGTTGCTCCTCCCATTTTCTGCTGCTGCTGTTACCTCCCTTAGAATAGAATATAGAATTTAGGCCAAATACCAGGCACTGTGGCCTGTGAGGTCATTCAGTGCTAAAAAAGAAACAGAGTAAGGTTTTCAAGGTGTAACAGGGAGGACACCATGAATTAGTTGTTAGGAGAGAGTGGCTACCTAGATGGAAGAAAGAGGATATGAACGGAGATACAGTAAAATGAATAAAAGGGGTACAACTAGGGGCCGAAGGAACTCTGCAAGTGCCCTCAAGTAATGCTTACAGTGCATCGCGTGAGATGCACTGACGGCAGTAACCCCCTAGGGGCGTTCCCTGGCTTAAGTAGAGAAGGGCCTCTGCAAATTAATCCTAACAAAAACTCTGCCACAAAAGTTCTTTTGGGAAAACTTTCCTCTGGTGCCCGTACGTGGGAGAGCGTTGGTGTCTTGACTGACCACCTAAACATATCACACCAACAAAACTGCTGTTTGTGGATTTATTTCGCGGGGGAACTTGAACTAAACTGGTGGTAACATTGCAATAAGAGTGCGAGAATTCTTTTATAAGAGAATTTCTCAGAAAATTTTCAAAGTTAATTACCATTGGATGTATTGTTATGCCAGTTTTCCAACCACATATAAAATTATCTTCAGTCAAATGTTCTGTAATCAGTTCATATGTATATTTCTGCTGTGAACACACAGATGCTTGAATTTTTAACCCTCTTCGACCCTGCCAGAGGTCGGAGCTACTTTGCGGCACGAGCTATTGACCTGTGCGAAAGTTTTGTAAATAAATAGTCTTATGTAGTAAGACCCCCACTGGTTAGTGCTAATTCCTATACTGTTTCGGCAGTTTCACGGGCTTATCACTCGCCTTTGTAGCTTTTTTTTTTTCCCCTCGACGGTTGGGAATGTTTATCTTAGTGATAGCGAAGTGGACACCATGACTCGACATGAGAAGAAAAGATCCGGTAGCGACCAGGCAACGCCTGAACAACCATCCCACCATCTTCCCCTTCGCCACCTACCTTCTCCTTTTACCTGCTACCTCCTCCTAGTCCTCTGACGTCCTTGGACCCGTGTCCTCCTACTCCTCGCACCCCTCCTCCTCGACTGCTACCCCTCCCTCCTGCAACCTCGACGCAAGTGAGCAATCTCCATTGCCGAAGTTTCGAGAGCTTCCGGCCAGCGACGACCTGTATGCGCAATACCGACTCTTCAGTAGAAAATCCCCTGTATCAATATCTCTGCTCGCCAACCACGCCAAAGGAAAATTCACCATCACCCCAAAGACCGAGCTCCTGTCGACCTCTTGAAGGCCAACACGGCATTCCAGTTAAGCAATCCGGCAAACGAGCTAAACAAGGCTATCATCGGTAATTCACCAGTGGAGCCCCTTTGACCTTCTGCTGGAGCCCGTCAGATTGTAAACGCCGAGAGTGTGCTTAACTAAATACAAAGTACCTTCATGGAAGATCCTTGCCACCTTCAGAGGACCTCTCAGGTGCTACAGATGTAAGCGTTAAGGTCACCACCAATAACGTTGCAGAAGTTATGCAATCTGCACCATTTGTAGCAGCCATAAAAGAAAAAGTTGTCTCGAGAAACTGAAAAAAAGGGAACCTACAACACCCAAGTGCTTCAACTTTTCTGAACGCCATCTTGCGTGGTTCACACGAGCAGTGCCCGTTTAGCCCGCATTGCACAGTCGAATGCAAGAGCCAACCCGTCAAAACCACCTCCAGTAGCAACACCTGCACCCAGACCAACGACACCCCAGAGCCACGGGTAGAAACGACCATACAAGTGGTTGAAGCAGCGTCTATTTTGTGTCACGATAAAGGGACTCAAATTGAGCAGCCAACACCCCCAACCCCTCAATCTACTCCCAACCCAGAACCTCAGGCCTCCTCCCTTCCTCCTCAATCTACTCCTAATCCCGTCATCGAACCTCACGCCTCAAGCCCGGAAGTGCAATAGCCACAGGTGCTTTTCTCAACTTTAGACCTCTATGAAGCCCTAATCAAATCCGGTGATGTTGCGAGAAAAGCCCCAAGTAGAACCAAGCAACACTGGGAGTGAACTGTTAATGATCTCTTCGAAGAAATCTGCTGCCACCATTGCATTTCTCCTGAAGGAATGTCCTCACAGCAGCTCCGAGACAAGTCACCTGATAGTGCTATCTTATCCTGTTTCTACCACTAAAGTCTTCTCCTTCCTTCTTTCGGCCCTAAACCATCGCTGCAAATACCGCTAAGCCATTCTATTTGTGGTGCTGCAACCTCGCCTGTTAACCTTTCATTTCACATCATTTACTGGCACGATCATAAATCACATATAAAGTATTTACGTTCATATTCTTAATCTCACCTGCTCATCAAAAAACGACTTAAGGGGTGCTCTATGAGCAAGAGCCCGTGCTGGCATAAGGCCAGCTCAATCAGTAACAACAACATGTAAATAACTCAGTAACTGTAGCCTCCGTATCTTACTCGTACCTCGCCTCACAGCATATTCCTTTGCTGACATAATTCCTCGAAGAATATAACTGATTATTGTGAAGAAACTAACTTGAACATAAAGTGAGAAGCCATAAACAGGAAAAGGCATCGGTAAAACTGCTACTGAATTCATTTATATTTTTCGAAAACTACTCCTTATTTCATTCATAAAGTCCGATAAGTATTCTTGAATTCATTCATATTTTCCGAAAATTACCCCTGAATACATCCTTCTTATCCGTAAATTACTCATTAATTCATCCATATTTCCCAAATACTTTGAGCAGTGAAACCATCGTCTGTATTTACTTAATTGAAATGTTGAAGTGATTTCGAATTTTGGAGGAAGTCCATTTCCACCTCAGAAGGTATTTGAGGAACTTTGTGTCCCTGAGAGACAGAAACTTATCCAAGCTTTAGTGTAAGGAATTGGAATAGAGTTTTTTGCTTGAACAAAAATACAAAGCCGATGGAGACTCGAGGAAATATACAAAGTAATTTGTGTTTATATCAGCCGCAATTGATAAGTACAATCAGTTGAGTGTCATAACAAGCCCTTCGATTTCCTGCTCCCATTCTAAAATCAGTAATCACTGCAAAGGTGGCTTACCTAATGAGGTAATTAGCAGAAACTGCTTTCAATGTAATTATTGAATCACCGATATTTTTGCTGCTCTAAATTGCAGCTGATATGATCACCCCAATGACATCAGTTTCGGGAACGCCCAGATAACAATGATTCTCGTTCTGCTCAGAAATTCACATGTCTTCGTTAAATTGCTGTATATTGCGGTTCTGGCAATTAGAATAATAAGCTGTAATATTTAATATATAAGACTTTCCAACGCCTGAAGGGTGGTCCTCCTCGGCTAGGTGTTCTGAGCAGCTTCTATCTGTTACAAACAATAATTTATGAATATATATATATATATATATATATATATATATATATATATATATATATATATATATATACATACATACATATGTATTCAGAGTATAGCATATAGTATATATATATATATATATATATATATATATATATATATATATATATATATATATATATATATAAACCCTTCAATACTAGATTGAGGTGAGATGAGTTTCCTATTACCGTGAAGTAAAACAAAAAGACTAAACTATTAAAATTTTTTTATTCTTCCAACGAATAATACCACAGAGACTGGAAAAGCCACTTGATCTCTCTCTCTCTCTCTCTCTCTCTCTCTCTCTCTCTCTCTCTCTCCGTGAGAGTAACAAGGCCATCACCGTCTGAATTTTCCTGCATAACGTCGAATACTTCAGCACAACGACCGCCATTACTCGATAATTAGAAGGTGCAATGTCTTCCAGAACACTAATTCCGGTCTCAAGTCTTTCTGGAATCGTATCGAAAATTTTTGCTTTATAAATAGTTTGCGGATTAATGGTCTTGCAGAGTCTATTATCTCAGTTAGCTCAGCGTTTCTGAGAAACTCAGGTTTGCAGTTGCAATCACCACACATTGCTTTCTCAATTAATGTATTGAATATCCAGATTCTATAGAACGCTGTTTTTTGCAATGAAAACATTATTTTATGAGACTGTTTCAGGGAAAATGTTTTGGAAGAAAATATATATATATATATATATATATATATATATATATATATATATATATATATATATATATATATATATATATATATATAGTATATATATTATTAATATGACTCATTCAAACTGGATGGTATCTAGTGGAGATATTTATTCAAAAGCATCCAGTTTGAATGAGATCCTGTTAGTAATTGCACTAATGCACAGAACAATTATGTATATGATAAAGTTAATATATACATGTATATGTATATATATACATATATATATATATATATATATATATATATATATATATATATATATATATATATATATATATATATATATGTGTGTGTGTGTGTGTGTGTATTAAGTGCTTTTGCTCCTCCTTCTTCTCTTTCTTCTCTTCTCTCTCTCTCTCTCTCTCTCTCTCTCCAAGTGATGAAACACTCAGACTAAATCTAAACTCTCTTTTGTTTATTTCTGTTTAGACGAATGGATGAAAGCAACAAAAGACATGAAGAATAAAAATACTGGGTAATCAGAAGTAACAGAACTCATGTTGAAAGCATTTGTTTATAGTCGTTTAATGGATGGGAAAACAAACAAAGACACATCCTACAATAAGGGGGAATTTAAACCCTCAAATAGACACCCAAGTAATATCCTCTCGCTCTTTCTTTTTCCTCCCCTAACTCTGGCCTTAAGGGAGTAGATGGGATTCAAGTAGAATGCAATGAAGGTGAATTCTCCAGTATATTTTCTTATTAAGGTCGAAAACTAACATTATTCTCTCTTTAAAACTGGTATAATACAGTCTACATTTCTGCCTTTGCTTCCCACAGTTATATTGAAGATGTCTCCAAAAGCTGAAAAAGGCTTATAAGGTTCCAAAATCTAAATATTTTCACTTGTATAAAGAGACGTGAAGAGAAACGAGAGTGATATACAAGTTAAAAGTACAGGGTAGTAGATGCTGTATCATTGGTACAGATATTGCGAGGCCCTCCGACTGTGTATTGTATCGTTGTTTTGAAAGAAACATTATCGGATGGTAAATTACTGGGATATCTGAGAGAGAGAGAGACAGACAGACAGACAGAGACTGAGAGATAGCGAGAGAAGGCGGGGGGAGAAAGAAAGAGAGGCAGAGAGAGAGAATGCAAGACAGAGAGAGCGAGAGAGAGGGCGGGGGGAGAAAGAGAGAAAAAACAGAGAGAGAGAGAGAGAGAGAGAGAGAGAGAGAGAGAGAGAGAGAGAGAGAGAGAGTTTACTCTTCTCCCCGTGCCAAATACCCCTAATGAGCCGTGAACGAACCCACCATTTGCCTTCCACCTTATTAACAGCAGAAGTTGTCTCCACAAGAGACGCCTCAATAAACGTTCTCCTCTTCAGTCACTTCCTCTCTCAATCAGGTTCGTTTTCAAACTCTTGCTTATTATTGAACTTCGTTTAATTAATTATAAATCGATGAGCAAGTGTATGGAATAATAAAGGCTAGTTTGTGTATGTCAGCTTAGAATCGTGTATCCGCTTTCGTTCGATTTATTATAAAGTGCTAATTAAATGTATGGAATTAAGACTAATGATGTTCTCTAAATAAGAATCGTATATTTGCAAATGAGGGAATGAAACTTCGTTTTGAGCTGGTCCGCTGATACAGTGGTAGGTGTCGTGGATTTCCACCCAGATGTCTCGGGTTCGCGTCTCCCCCAGGCCGATGAAAAATCAATGACTCTGTATCATGATCAGTTACTGCTGCAGTGTTAGTGGGGTCTGCGGTGGGAGGTTGAAACCAACATTCTTTGGAAGCTTGAATTTCAAGTCAATGGCCCCTGTGTGCTTGTTCAATATTGTTCCATAATCATAGGAACATTAGGCACGATTCCAAGATCCCTGAAAAGGAACCTGGAAAAACTAGATGCCGAAGTAGCTCCAGGACTCATGCGGCAGTGCAAGCATTAGGAAACAAAGTGCACACAGTGAGAAAAGTGATGGACTCCATGAGGCAGGATGCAACTCCGAACCTCACACTATAAAAACCCCACCCAGTCGGAATAGATGACTGAGATAGACCAAAAGGAAAAATAATAATAATAGTACACTGGTCACTTATATGCATTTTTTCACCGAATGGATGTCATTCGTTCAGCAATGGAAATCTGGGTCTGCTTGATGGCCATTATTCTAGAGAGAAATGTCTACATTAACAAACTGAAGCAAATGTATGAATATGTATTTGATTATTTCAACCGAATTGTATATGATTGAATGCTTTAGCAGATTTAGTTAGTTGAATCAATATTTTCTCAGTTTCATTATGATGTTTGTATTAATTCATTTTATGCTTCATACACGTATAGATATACGATTTATTCCAAGTTTCTGAGCACATTAATGTACTTTCTTATCCCACCAGTGTGTTTCTGTTGTAGTTGATAATATCATGTCTCCACTTTTACCTCCTCGAACGAAACTTACAAATATCTGTTTTCCTGTCCTTTCCACAGTTCATTAAATACATTTAAAGCACCCATTTTTCCAACCCATTCACTGCCTCTACTCCCTTTACACATATTATTTGAACATTGCTCCATCTATATTGTTTACAATTCAAATTATGGTGTATCAGTAAACAGTTTAGAAATCTTTACACAGTTTTCAGGGGATCTATAGAAATGCAATAGAATATAGAATTTAGGCCAAAGGCCAAGTGCTGGGACCTATGAGGTCATTCAGCGCTGAAAGGGAAATTGAGAGTTAAGAAGGTCACAGCGGTACAATAGGGAGGAAAACCTGCACAGTTACACTATGAAACAATTGTTAGGAGAGAGTGGAAAGCAAATGGAAGAAAGGGAATAAGAACGGAGGTACAGTAAAAGGAATGGAAAAGGGTTGCAGCGCAAATCTGAAGGGACGCTGCAAATAGCCTTAAGAAATGCCTAAAGTGCACCATATGAAGTGCACTGACAGCACTACCCCCTTACGGGGAACATGGGACAATAGCTTGATATCGATTTCTATAACTCAAAAAATACTGAATGTCTACAATTTCCAGAGAAGCGAAAAATGATGACAAGGAATTGACAGGTGCGACAGAGTGATGTTTTTTCTGCAAACATTTTCCTCCTAAAAGTAAGACCTCCTCTTTTCCTGGAGGTCCTTTCTGGTGTAACTCCAAAACTTGTTTTAACCTCCCCGAAAAAGAATATTGAGGCTGCTCCAAAAATTACTGGGAAAAGTCTTAACAAAAGTTAAGGCGAAAAATCTCTTCAAGGAGACACCACGCGAGGTCGTTCTTCGCTTCAAAAAGAATGTGACAAATTCTTCTTTTTCATTTTTATTTACCTTCCTGCGGAAGTTCGTACTACAAGTTGCAGGCTTCAGGAAGCCGCGAGTCTCTTGGGAAACCTTTTAAGATAAGTATTTTATCGGAACTTTCTAATATTTTATATATGATTTATTTCTTGGGAAATAGTTAGAAAATGAACTCTAATCATACGGAACAAGCCCACCACAAGGGCCATTGGCTTGAAATTCAAGTTTCCAAAGAATATTGTGGTGTCCATTCGAAAGAAGCAACAGAAGGTAAAGGGAAATGCAGAAAGAGGAGACCAATTATTAGAAAAACAGATAAATTAGCAAATTATTGAAGTAAAGAAAGTAAAGATTGTACAGCGCAAATCCTTACTATGTGGATATAGTTGTCTTCAATTCGGCTTCTAAATTGTAAAATTAAAACATGCAAACTAGTCGATACCGAATATACTTCCACAATCCCATGCTGCATGAATTTATAATTAATAAATAAACATATAATGAGCACCAGCATCGTCCCTCCAAAATACCTCATAGGAAGGAAACGGGTGAAGATTTCGGAAAGCTTTCCCGTCATAGACTCTTAAAACACGACGCAATGTCTCCCGAATAATAGATAGTTGACTAGAAAAGTTTTTAATACGACTGTTTCCGAGACACAAAAGAGAAACCCTCTTGTGATTTAAATAAATAATTCAGTGAAGGGGAGTAGAGTATTAAGAAAATCTTGATCGTTCGCTTTTCATTATTCATTTGTTATTCCTGAAAAAGAGGTCTCTGGGAATATGGCTTTTCCAATGGATGCTGATCCGGGATTAAATTAAAATGGATGTTCTGATTTTCTCATTGATATTTAGTAAGGCAAAAAGGAGAGACGTAATCACCTTATTTTATTTCTTGAAGAATACCAGAGTCCTGATAAAAGGAAGACATACATACATACATACATACATACATACATACATATTACATACATATGATATACGTACATGCATATTGGGAATATGTACACACACATACACATTATAACATTATAGTATATATATATATATATATATATATATATATATATATATATATATATATATATAATATATATATATATATATATATATATATATATATATATATATATATATATATATATATATATATATATATACAGTATAGAGTATATATGTGTATATATATACATACAAAATGCATATATATGTATATATATATAAACTGGGTAATCTCCAACAAGCATAACGAATTGCAAAGTTAATATATTCACAATAGACAAAACACAAAGGCAAACGACCTGATATGTGTATACAACCATCCTCTGCA
>NC_089755.1:10581394-10588894 GCF_040412425.1 Macrobrachium rosenbergii
ACTTATTTATAATATTTGATAAGTGAGTCAGGTCTGGCAAAAAGATAAACCATAACACAAAAAAGCCAAAAGGCAGCACTAAACAAAATCCAGTTAAAATAAACAAAAAAAAGTAGCTTTAAAAAAAAAAAAAGGCAAAAATAAACAACAGCAGGCAGAAAAAATACCAAACATACGTCCTCCATCGGGTCACCAAGACAGCCCTCAGCTGCACAACAGGGACAAGACCCCACAAACCAGAATACCCTGATGGAGACGTCAGGACAGCCCTACGTTGTCATCAAAGATGAGCAGCCTGTGGTCACACGACTACTCATGGTCACACTCCACCCCACGTCAGGCTCCACTCGTAGCCGCGTTCCAATTTGTTGCTCAAAAACTCGGACCAACGTCGACTCCAAAACTGCCTGCTGCTGCTGCCATCGCCGCTACTTTTGCTGCCTTACCAGACCCGACTGACGAAAAGAAAAACGGCAGCTCACCGACGAGAACATCAAAACAAAAACTTGAAGGTAAGTGAGGCAGTAATCCATTGGAACGAGTGGGAACCAGCAGTTCCTGCAAACCATAACTTAACGTGACACCTCCCCACCTAAAAAAAAAAAAGATTATTTTTTTTTTTTTTTACACTCATGATCCCCTCCAATGCCGTAACAACCCCGCCAGCCAAAACAGAGCCATCCTGTCACGGTCGCCATTGTAACGACCCGAGTGGGTCGTTATGCAGGTTCTTTAATATACTCAGGACGGGGCTGTCATGACTGACGGCAGATGCAACAAACAAAGGAGGGGAAAACAACAAAAACAATAAAATGAGCTTAATATTAATTTATTTATAATATTTACAAGTGAGTTGTGGTCTGGCAAAAGATAAAACCATAAATACAAAAAGCCAAAAGGCAGCACTAAAACAAAAATCCAGTTAAAATAAACAAAAAGTAGCTTAAAAAAAAAGGCAAAAATAAACAACAGAGGCAGAAAAATACCAAACATACGTCCTCCATCGGGTCACCAAGACAGCCCTCAGCTGCAACAACAGGACAAGACCCCACAAACCAGAATACCCGATGGAGACGTCAGGACAGCCTCACGCTAACAGTCAAAGATGAGCAAAGCCAGGTCACATCGACTACCATGGTCACACTCCACCTCTACGTCGTGCTCCACTTCGCCGTGTCTAATTTGTTGCTCAAAAACTCGACCAACGTCGACTCCAAAAATTGCCTGCTGCTGCTGCCATCGCTACTTTTGCTGCCTTTTACCAGACCCGACTGACGAAAGAAAACGGCAGCTCACCGACGAGAACATCAAACAAAAAAACTTGAAGGTAAGGAGGCAATCCACAAAGGGAACGAGCGGGAACCAGCACCCCGCAAACCATCACTTAACGACAGTTTATAACCCTGAATGAGGCAAAAGACCACTGCATGAGAACGAAATGATTTGTGAAAGTCAGTTGCCACAAATTCCTGCACCATTCGCCTTTTATGTGAATGAATGAATAACATTTTTTTGAATGAATGAACGTTTCACAATTGGCGTTCGGTTGTTTGTGTTGGGGGAAAAATACGGTTGAATGGAAGTTCAGTATTTGAATTAACTCTCACTCAATACGGTATCGAATTTGATGACATGATTATTGTGGTATATAAATCAATTTTGATAAAAGAGCGATAACTGTCTTTATCTTATAAGTAACAAAGGACGAACGTATATTATTGGATATATTATTGTAATGATTAACAAGCATACAACAAGCACGACCTTAAGCACAAGGAGGCGGTCGCACTGGAACAGTTGACAGAACTATAATTTGAGAGAGAGAGAGAGAGAGAGAGAGAGAGAGAGAGAGAGAGAGAGAGAGAGAGAGTCCAGAGGAAAACCGAACTTTCTCGTGAAAGATGAGGATCATTTCCCCAAGGAAATAAATCTCATTTACCGAGAAACATTTCTACAGCTGGAGAGAGAGAGAGAGAGAGAGAGAGAGAGAGAGAGAGAGAGAAAGGTCCTCGTGTAACTGTCACGGCGAAGGAAGGAGAATGGATGGGTACTTTCTGGTCGCGTTCCTTCTACCCTTACCCTTTCCCTTACCCTTGCCCTCACCTTTTCCTTTACTATTTCCCTTGCCCTTACCCTTTCCTTTACCATTCCCTTGCCCTAAACCTTTCCTTACCATTTCCCTTGCCCTTACCCTCTTCTCTACCATTTCTTGCCCTTACCTTTCTCACCATTTCCCTGTCTCCTACCCCTTTCCTCTACCATTTGCCCTTACCTTTCCTTTACCATCTCCCTCTGTCTCTACCTTCCTCTACCATTTCCTTGGTTCTACCTTTCCTCTTACCATTTCCCATGCCCTTGCCATTTCCTTCTCTACCATTTCTTTGTCATGAACCTTTCCTTTACCATTTCCCTTGCCCTTACCATTTCCCATGCCCTTACCATTTCCCTTACCCTTACCCTTTCCTTTACCATTCCCTTGCCCTAAACCTTTCCTTTACCATTTCCCTTGCCCTTGCCATTTCTCTTGCCCTTACCATTTCCCTTGCCCTTACCTTTTCCTTCACATTTCCCTTGCCCTTACCCTTTTCTTTACCATTCCCTTGCCCTAAACCTTTCCTTTACCATTTCCCTTGCCCTAAACTTTACCATTTCCTGCCCTTACTCTGCCCTTACCTTTTCCTTTACAATTTCCCTTGCCCTTACCCTTGCTCTTATTCTTACATTCTCCTTACCCTTGCCTCGTAACATTGACTTGCCCGTAGCTTTTACCTTAATCTTAAGCTTGTTCTTATCCTTAACTATGATGTTACCTTTCAACCTTAACCATACTCTTATTCATTCCCTTACCTAGCCTTACCCTTATCCTTACCTGTACCTTAACTTGACCCTTATTCTTATCTTGCCCTACCCTTACCTATGTTGTTACCCTAGCTCTGCCCTTACCCTTTTGTCTTCCTTTAATTTGTGTCACTGGCGGAAATATAACTGCGATATTTTCCCTGAGTAATTAATGACATTTCCTTTCCAATTACACTTAAAAATTAAATTACAAGAAACAGATTTCATAATCTTTATGACGGCAGTCCCCAGGTATTTCGGACGCAGCTTCGGCCAGAATTTCAGTCTTAGATTTGTAACCAAAACAGATTCAATTTCACTTTGACCTGAACCGGAAGGCTCATGGGAAAAGGTACATTCCAGTATGGTATTTATGGGAGCGAGGGAAATGGTAATGGTAATATTCATGGTAGGAAAATATTAAATGTCTTCTCACACTTTATGTTTAGCAGTTAAGAAGTTACTCTTAAATATTTAAATGAGAATTATGTTGAATTATTTCAAGGCATCAGAGTTCATTAATTGAGGAACAAATGGAGGCGTCTCTTTGATGTCACCAAGAAGATATTAACAGATTATGGGGTTGCTGATTGACTAATTAACCTTAATATTTATATCAGGACAAAGAAAAGGGAATGACTTAATTGATAATAAAGGTAATTTGTTCTTTCAAACCTTGAAATCGATGATTACATTTAACATGGTAATATAACAGAGTGTAATCCATCGACGTTATTTACCACAGAAGTTGAGGTCACGTTCCACTCGAAGTCATGAAGACTTTTCTGAGCCTCTACGAAATTCATTATCAACCTGTCTATATATCTATCCGTCTATTGAGAGAGAGAGAGAGAGAGAGAGAGAGAGAGAGAGAGAGAGAGAGAGAGAGAGAGATTCCTGTCTGTTTCATCTATGATGAATTGTATATTGATTCTCTTTCTCCCTTCTTGAGGTTTGAAAATAGCCAATAAATATTAATATATATTAATCTCATATATTTCAGAAGCAATGGATAGTTTACAAATCAAGACAGAAAGTGAGGAAGAGGAGGAACGAGTTTACAGGAAAAGACGAGAGAGAAGTCATTTAAATTATCCATCTCCACTCGACATTGCATAAAGAAAGCAAATTAGAATCTTCTTTTGCAATTTACCGTCGAGACCCTCATCGATATTGTAGAGAATTAACCCTTGTGAAATGTGAATAAAAGACTCTCGAGAGATTATCTCCAAGTGGACTTTCATCACCTTTGGACTTCAAACGTGGGATTCCGGTTTGCAAAGTCCTTCACAGGAGAGAGATCGAAGGCTGGTTTTGAGTGCAAGGTCAGATTTCTTCAGGAATCGCTGAGTATCGAAACGTATCAACGGATTTGAAGGGAACTAAAACTTCTCTAGGGGAAAGCGTAGCGTCAGAATTTCCACTGGCGCTTTTCACCTTAGTACTGCGTTCATCCCATCCTTGGGAGTAAGTTATTTGCACTTATGGAAATTCTTGTAGGCATAAAAAGAAACAGGGGCAAAATATAAACCTAATTCCACCGAGAAAAGGCCATATATATTTTCTTGGCAAGTTGACAAAACATGCGATGTACTTTTTTTACTCAAAGAATTTTTGGTCTTTCCAATAACCCAAATCTATTGTTCTGCTTCCAGAGTTTATTTGCATATGCAGATAAAATTGCTATACATATTTAATTTGTTTTATGACTGTAAGTCGAAGCTGATATCACTATAGAGAGACAATACGCAAAACAGATAGAACTATTATACATTCATAAGTTCGTCCTAGAACAGAAGATAAAACAAATTGAAAATAAATTCCACGACAATTGCTAGTGGCTACCAAAGAAGTCTATTTCCGGAAGTAATTAACAAGGCAATTAGTGTTAAAACGTCGCGAGAAAATGGAGTCAGTTCCACTCAGCTTTTTCTACATTTTATTTATTCACTTTTTTTTTATGCCCAACCTTCCCTGCTCCTGGGAGCGTGAACTTATTTCTGATGTCTCTAATGCTTCGACCAACCCTTCTAGTCTCTCTCTCTCAGGAATACAATGGGCGTGTGTTCAAGCACTTTTACTTTATAGCTCCCATGAGAATAAAGGCCGTCCTTCCCTATTCTCGCTTCCCACCAACACAGAGTCCTTCAGGGAAAACTGAAGGGAATCCTTCGTCTCTTATTCCAGAAGGACTCCTGAGGCTTCTTCCAGGATGCGTGGGATGAGACATGTGCTCAAGGAGACACGCCCATGTGGCTCTTTCAAGTGTTTGTGGGCGGTGCATAAACGCTGCCTTGCAATTGCTTCCTGTGTTGACGCTGACTGTTCAAATGGAATGATTTTAGTCATTCGATTTCAGTGCTTGCAAGCATGCAGTCACTGGCAATTGTCGTGGAATTTATTTTTCTGTTTGTTTTATATTTTATTTCAATGTAAGCTTAGGTTTTTATTTAATATTCTGTACCCAAATTTAGTCTTTTGTGAGTATGAAATGATGACTAATAGAGCATTTTAATTTTTATTTTTAAGTTTAGTTTATATTTTTCATTTTAATTTGGATTTCAATCCTAATTTTAATAATTTTGATTTTGATTTTTAATTTTACTTTTGATTTACATTTTTAATTATAGTTTTAATTTGTAATAACTATGCATTATTCATAATTCATAAATCAGACCCAATTACATCAGGAATCACTGCCCCTCGGGGGCTACTGCCGTCAATGCACATTACGTGGTGCACTGTAGGCATCACATAAAGGTAGTTTACAGCATCCCATTGCCAAATAGCTGCACCCGCTTTTATTCCTTTTACTGTACCTCCGTTCATATTCTTTCTTCCATCTGACTTTCCTCAACGCTCTCCTGACAATAATGATTCAAAGAGCAACTGCTAAAGGTTTTCCTCCTGTTGCGCCTTTAAATAAACCTTTTTACTTTCAGTTTCCTTTCAGCGCTGAACGACCTCATAGACCCCAGCGCTTGGCCTTTGGCCTAAATTCTATAATCTTTTCTATTCTTTGTTCCATATTGCTGTCCAACCACTCTAACTCCTTCTTTTCACGGTCTTAAGCACTGAATGGCTGGAAGTGCCCAAACAGTGCTTGGCTTTGCAGAGGAATTTTTATAAACCAATCAAACAGGAATCACTGGAATAAATAACTGAGTCACTTATTCCTGCCGGAATCTTCTGACCGTGACAACATTCAACCATCATGACGTTCGGGAATGAATTCCCAGCACTAATTGTTCTACACTGTACAGAATCGCCTTTGATGGAGGAGGCTGTTCGGAATATAGAGCGCCTAAATATCGTTGATTCAGACTTTCATTATTCAATTCGCTTCTTCTTAAAAGCTCACCGGAAATATTTCCGGTATTTTATGTTTACGCCTTCCTGCGTCACCTTTGGTTTTGCTGGACTTTGTGAGGAATGCAGATAATATGTGTCAGTCATTAATATATTTATTTCTCAGTTGCTCATATATATATATATATATATATATATATATATATATATATATATATATATATATATATATATATATATATATATATTATATTATATATATATATTTCTGACTCACTTTGGAATCGAGCCCAGGTCTTTCAGACTTGCAAGACAAGGAGCTACCAACAGAGCCTTCCAATTGAAAGACCTGGTTCGATCCTGAAGTGAGTCAGAAATTTATTTCTGTTCCACACGCGATTGGATGTTGATTTATATATATATATATATATATATATATATATATATATATATATATATATATATATATATATATATATATATATATATAATGTATGCATGTATTGGTAGACGATATACTAATCGTATCGACTGCATGTTATGATTGTTGTAATTATTACTATTACGCGTATTATCATCATTATCACAATTCCCGTGGGGGTAAATCTAAAAGACGAATAACTGTGCAGGCAGACAGCCCCTGTATCAAAACAGAGTAACAGAGCGAAGATGAAATGTAAACATTAATTCGACGCAAATGATTCCGAGAATCGAATCTTCCTCCGATTGGGATTCTCGTCCAGTCTGAACTCTCTCTCTCTCTCTCTCTCTCTCTCTCTCTCTCTCTCTCTCTCTCTCTCTCTCTCTCTCTCTCTCGGCATCTGTGTCGATGCCGCAGTCATATGCAGATGCCACGGTGGGCATTTCAATGGGAGGTTAAAATTGAATGCTGGGGTTCCTGAGAGGCATTCAAAGCGACCTTGCAATTCTCAGGTGTTGTTGTCCTGTTGCTGTTGCATCTGCTGCGTTGTTTCTTCGTTTCTCGATGCTTCTGTGCATTCATACATGCATACATACATACATACATGAGTGCCTTTTACTGTAATCTAACAGTGTTCTGTAAGTTGAAAAGGCCCATAAAAGAATTAGTTACGCGCAAAAGCCATATTTCGAATAACAAACTTCTGGATTCTGGATCACCAACATTCCATATTCACCACTGATCAGAATCCATAAATTAGTTATTCAAAATATAAGGTTTTTGTAGTGTAAATAGTTGGGCTTCCTTTAAAACTTCATATACATACATAATACATACACGCATACATACATACCTATACACAGCCTCGCTGACACACAAAACTATTACAATATTTAACCTACCACAAAACTGAACACAAACGATTGAGTGAC
>NC_089755.1:10591394-10665764 GCF_040412425.1 Macrobrachium rosenbergii
TATGTATATATATATATATATATATATATATATATATATATATATATATATATATATATATATATATGACTTAAAGGTATTAATTGTGAAAGAAGGTATGATTACCCACTGAGTGCCTGCCATCAGCTAACATTTCATTTCTTTGTCTTATTCAAACAATATTGCCCCAAGAACCTTTGCGTAAAAAGACAAACAGAAAAACAAGTTTACTCAACCTTATTAAGCTTTCTGTAATCTTCCCCCCACCCTCCCCGCCCCCCGTCCCCCCCCTCTCTCTCTCTGCCTTTTGTCGCAAAAGCAGAGACAAGGCATACCTTTTTGCTGACTCAGGCAAGCGCTGGAGAACTGCTTTGTGTTTTTTATTCACTAGACTGAATACAAAGGAAAAAAAAAGAGATGAATCTAGGACACGTGGCTTGTCCATAAATGTGTACATTGTGGTTTAGGAGAACTTCACAAACATTCATTAGACTTGTGTCGATGTACATTGCTTGCATTCAAAGGACATGTAATGCAAGGAAAGTATTCATTATTTTTGGATCTTCATAGTCCCAGTTATCAAATGTATAAAAATGCCATATTTTAGCATAACAAGAATACCGTACTATGTATGTACAAATGAAATTAACACAGACCTAAAAAAGGTTGACCAGACTTCTTTATCCTAATTGGGATTTAATACGTGAACTGAATGTAAATTATTTATGTGAATTCCTGATATTATTAAAAGATCAAAATAAAACATTAATAAACATAAAGCCTTTGCTTTTGAAATATGAATAAGATAAATACAAGTATACCATGCATTATCTGTAACCAACGATGACAAGGTTGTTAGGTAAAGGACGTCCACTGGACTATCTTTAGCAAGACATAATATTCTAAACTAACTGAGAATGCTTTCAATGTCTTCTTTATTTCAGAAAACTTATAAATAAACACTTTAAACAAACATTTTCTTTTATTTATTTATTATTTTAGTTGAAACTGAATTATGAAAAAAAAAATCTTCTGGGCTGTCTGGAAAATCTCTAAAACCTCCCTGAAAAGTCGATGACAGCAGCTCTAATTTTAAAAGGGTCCTGAAAGCTTTTTAAATAATGGTATAAGACGGTTGGTGGAGTCAAGTTACAAACACTTTATTTCTACAGATAAATAAATCTGTGTAAAGAATGTTTTTCATTTAAGAGTCTTACATACCTACTCACACACAAACACACACAAGCTATTTTGTGTTTGCACACAAAATATATATATGAATCATATAAAATATATATATATATATATATATATATATATATATATATATATATATATATATATCGCTGCATTATCGATATATATAAAGTTAAATAAGTATACCTTAGTTTTACCAGACCACTGAGCTGATTAACAGCTCTCCTAGGGCTGGCCTGAAGGATTAGACTTATTTTACGTGGCTAAGAACCACTTGGTTACTTAGCAACGGGACCTACAGCTTATTGTGGAATCCGAACCACATTATAGCGAGAAATGAATTCCTATCACCAGAAATAAATTCCTCTAACTCTTCATCAGCCGGCCTTGGGAACTGAACTCCGGCCCATCGAGTGACAGTCTGAAGCTCAACCGACTCGGCCAACAAAAAGGGCTATATATAATATATATATATATATATATATATATATATATATATATATATATATATATATATTATATATATATATATATATATATATATATATATATATATATATATATGATTCATATATATATATATATATATATATATATATATATATATATAATGTATGCATGTATGTATGTATAATTGAATCACGAAAATATGGAACGTGATGAAAATATAAATAAATGCAATACCACGATGGAAAGTGAAACGACGGAGTGGTGCTAGGCCTTTCGACTTACTGTCCTTTACTTAGCAGACTGATGGAAATATAAAAGTAAGTTTACAAAGAAAGCTCGTATGAATGACAGATGGGGATTATAAAGGAAGATATGTACCTGGAATCCAACATAGCTGAAGAATTAGTAGACCTACCAAAACAGAGGTATATATTTAAGAGGTTTTACAAAAGATTAGACCCAATTGCTCAGAAGCTTCCATTTATTCCATCCAACTTGACTTTTTATCATGCAATTCAGCTGCCTCAAAATCTATTTCCTCAAAATCAACAGCCTTTTCGTACCAAACAAAAAACTGTTTTCATAGAATCTATAAAATCCTTTTCAAGTCAAGCCCCACTTTTTCGACGTATTGGACACGAAGATGGGTCACCGCCCGCTCGAATTTTTATTATCGACACTCCAAATGAATGGACCTCGCCAGAGGAACAAAGTGGAGGAGGGGGGGAGTTGTGGGAATACAACACCCCATCAGAAATATTTCTGGAGCCATCTGTTGCCTGATATATGAACGTGGATGTGTAATTTCAATGTCCATGCCTGACAATTTTATCTTTCTTTTTGCCTTAATTTATTTTATCTTTATTGATAGTAGTAATAGTATTTTATTTCATCTTTATTACTAGTAGTAATAGCACTAGTAGCAGTAGTTGTATTCGGAGGCTGTGTCATTCTCAATCTAGCAACAATGTTTTGTTTATGTCTTCAGAAGTCTTACAGCTTCTAATACTCGACACCAACAGTTTCATTAAGACTGAGAATATTTCTAGGTTATATGTCCTTCAGTTATTACTGGCTTTCTTAATATAATGGCGACAGTTTGTAGTTGTTAGGTAATTTCAGATGTCACCTTAAATACCCTTACTCAAGATCACAACAAATTTATCAGTCTTCTCAAACTTTTTCGTGGGACTTTGGCATTCCTCCTCTGAGCTAAATTAGACTTTAGCTGTCAGAAGGAATGCGCGGTCATTTTGAACGATAAGATTTAGTCATGAACTAAACATTTAGCAGTTAAGAGGCCTTCATTCGTGTTTTGTAATAACTTAGTCCGTGGAGATTTTTCAACTGTCTTAACAATGTATAGTTGTATTTCTAAAAAAACAATCACAGGATCTGGGCGAGCCTACCTTTCACAGAAATTAATTTTTCTTTTATACAAATTTAATTTTTTTTCATTGATGTAAGATGTTGAATATTAATTTTTTTAGCCTCCATAGACAAAAATGGGTTTCAGTAAAAATAAAGACATAAATATATATAAAAAAACTAATATTGAAACAAATTTATCCAGGTTGAATACGGTACCTTTCTAGTGAATTTATTTTTAAATAAGTCTATTTCTCTGAAATAATTCATTATATATATATTTCTGCCTTTATTTTTTTAAACTGATCTTTTGTGGAGGATAAAAAAAGCTTATTTTTCAAACGTTCAATATCTGACATAAACTGAAAACAAAACTAAATTCATGTAAAAAAGAGAAAAATAATTTTTAAGATTGTCTTCAAAATTACCACTAAACATTGTTGAAAGGGCTTCAAAAACCCACCTCCCAACTTATTACAAAGTGCTTTCAAAAGCTTTAAATATTTTATAATAATATCCATCCAGATATGAGGACAGTTCTCACAGTTATTTAATGGGTCCAGAAAGCAAGACTCAAGAATAATTATGATTATTATACTCTTTGGAAAGAAATGGGAATGCAGTTGAGCTGGAATCTTAAAGCTTTGAAAATATAGATAAAATACAAAATAAAAACATAATCGTATCAATTAAATAAACAGACTTGATGTAAAATAAAAAGTAAAAAAACTAAAAATAAAGTTTAAAATCCGCCATTTGGTGCAACCTTCAATTCCCAAGACGGAGGTAGAGCTATGCAAATTACATAAGTTGCCCAAAGTTATATATACCCCTGAGGTGGGCCAAAACACGTTTTACGTAGACATCCTGAGAGTGTGGCCCTAAAACAAAATTGATATTAAAATATATATAATATATATATATATATATATATATATATATATATATATATATATATATATATATATATATATATATATATATATATATATATATGAATATATGCAATAGTTCTTTATATATATAAATATAATATTTATATATATATATATGAATGTCTTTTCCTGTAATACTACAGTTGTAATATGAAATAAGAGAGGCATAAAACACTATTTTGTTGAAAGATATATTTCAGCTCGGGCAAACTTGTTTTGTGCCCCTGTTCACTGGTAGAATATGGACAGGTGGAAAATTACAATGGTATATATACATATAGGCCTCCGATGTTAAGGAGGATGGCGTTTCTTAAGAAAGATTGAAAATAGTGGTTTTGGCCTCATATAGCTCCCGTTTGGCGATGGATCTATAGTCGTCGCGTTTCTTTCATATGGGGTCCGTGTTTATTTAAATGTCAAATATATATATATTTCCAATATATATATATGACAGGTTATATTGTTGGTTTGATTGATGATATATATATTCCAGCATCTTTCTTTTGTACGGATATATCTATGAAAACACAACAATTCAGTTAATTTATGCCCTGTATTTATAATATAGGAAAATAAAAAGAACTCCAAAGCTATAATTATGACTGATCTTTTGTGCTCTGTTATTCTTTGATTATCACAAGCGATTTACATTTTCGCCTTTAAATGTCATGACTCACTAACGGTATCTTTAAAATTTTCCTCTTTATTATTTAAGTATCGTTAACATCCAGCGAACTCCCGATGGATTTGGGATAATGGAAAATGAAAGGATTATTAGAAAAAAGTTGCTCGAAGTCTTCTATGTACAGTAATTGTCATTTGACATTTATGCAAGGCGAGACAGGGCATATACTATTATTTCTTCATTCTGTCTCTTGGTTGGTCCAGGGCACAAAATTTCAGTACGTTCTTCCACGAGAGTTAAAGGGGAATTTTCAGATTTAGAAATACAGGCATGTCATTAACTGGTACAGTCATTTTGGAATGTGTTTTCTGTGTAAAAAGAAATATGTTGGAATCTGCTATCATCATCTTCAAACCAACAATATGAATTTCTTTTTTATCCTTATGGGAAAGGGACGCCATTGACAGATGTTTTAATCCTATTTGACCTTTGAGGAGGTTGACCCAAGAAACGCGACCATAATCCATTCTTTTGCCAAACGGGAGAAAGAGGCCAAAACCACTGATAATTTTTCAATCTTGTTTTAAATAAGAAACGCCAATAATAACATCGAGGCCTAAGGCCATAAAATGAAATGTTTTTGTAATATATAAATTGTAACTTTCCAATAATCCATATTCTCATATTAGTGAACATATATATATTAGAATTACATATTATTTTAATATATATGGTTTCAATATTTTTATATATTTTATATATATATGTATGGATATATATATATATATATATATATATATATATATATATATATATATATATATATATATATATATATATATATATATAAATGAATAGTTAGGTTCTTTAATATATCAAACGGTTAAATTTATAGGTTTACTCGGTGGAACCGGAAGGGCTATATAAAAAAAAAAAAAATAAATTAAAGATGGCAATAGGCATGATATATAACAGGTTTTGTGGGATAAAAGATTTTATTCGGCAGCTCAGGTGTGAATGCGGCAGTCATCGTTGTCCTTTCTTTTCTTGAGCATAAACCCGTGTTGATTTAAATAAATTATATATATATGTATATGTATGTATGTATACATATATACACTGTATATATATATATATATACCCATACATATATATATATATATATATATATATATATATATATATATATATATATATATATATATATATATATATATATACATATACATACACACACTATAATATATCAACGCAACATCTGTTATTCCTATCATCATGTATTCCAATATCCTTTCCACATCGTTATCAGTCTTCTCCTCATCTCATTCTCTCTTGATTATCACATTCACATTTTTGCATCGATTTCTCTTTCCCTCTCTTCCTCTTCTTCCTCTTTTATCGACGCATGCATATTCCCTTCACTAATCTTTATTTCGTTATTCCCTTCCAATAATATATCCATGTCATTACTGAGGTGACCTCGGAAACTTATATTAATAATTAGATTTGAATTCTACTTTTAAGTCCTCTGTCTACAGTCATTTGATCCCTTATGTTTACTCTTTGTACAATATACTATTTATGCTATTCATTCTTCATTTCGTCGCTTTGTTAGTCCAGGGGTCCACGTCAGGCATCTTAACCCTCTCAGCAGCTTACTACATCCCACGGGCTTCCACAGAGAAAGAGTCTGTGCTGGCATAAAGCTTACCGACAGTACAGTGAATTTTGAATCCCGTTTTCTATGTATATTCACACAAAACATTTTGATTTGTATAATTCTAAATTTTTATAATTTTAGACTTGACTATAGTTTTGCATTTGACTACGGTATCTCATGAACTGAAATTTTAAACAAATGCACTGTGCAATCGTCGATAATCTTCCTTTCTGAAAAATAATAATAACAATAATAATAATAATATGAAATTTTAAACAAATGCATTGTGCAATCGTCGATAATCTTCCTTTCTGAAAAATAATAATAATAATAATAATAATAATAATAATAATAATAATAATAATAATAATATTATTATTATTATTATTATTATTATTATTATTATTATTATTAAGTAAATCATTACAGTCCTAATTCGCCTTATCTTCTATATATAGAGGTTGTACATAGCTTTCCCATAGATAAGGAACTTGCAGTGAATTATATAACATTCTGACTAGAAAAGCTATCGTGAAATGGAAGTTAACTGTCAGTTTACTTTCCCATTTCTTGTGAACCTCCACTGAATGAGGGGATACTGATGTAAACTTCAAATTCTACAGATATTTATGAACAGGATAATTAGTTCATCATATATCTGCCTTGTTTATGAAGTGATAATTTTGCTCTTTTTTTCTTAGCCTACAAATAAAATTTTTCACAACATTTGTGTACTTTGGTACTCGTTTTCTGGTTCTGTGTTTCTTCAACTGTTATGATTTAAAATCCGTGATTTTTCTGACTTGGCAGATAATCACACTGGTATGTTTGTCGCCTTGATTGAATTATTCACAGCCTCTTGACTTCAGGAGAATATTATCTCAATTCTTTGAGAGGGTGAGAGAGACGATATTGATTTCATACTCAATAATATTCCCGTATTTCATATTTTTCACTGGAGCGTAGAATTTCTCGTTCCAAGAGAGACAGCACTGGGAGATGAAGATAGTATCCAGCCATTTGCAGTAAAGCAGATGACGTGTATTTATTGGGATCATGTAATCTGACAAAATGGACTCTGGAGTTCCCTGAAAGGAAGTGCATTAATCCTCTCTCTCTCTCTCTCTCTCTCTCTCTCTCTCTCTCTCTCTCTCTCTCTCTCTCTCTCTCTCTCTCTTTTCGCTTGACGTATTTTATCGTTAGGAATACTGAAGGACATTATTCTAGACATAACCTGAAATTCTGAGAAATGCTGTTGACATGAGAAACTTGAGTAGATGATTTATGAAACTGTTGTGACATTTTCACTTTTCATTCTCAGTTGCTGACAGAGACCCTTACTTAATCAAAATCAGTTTCGTTCTGGAATGTGATGAATTTGTTTATTTTCTCTTGGATTTCGAAATGATAATTTCATATTGCACTGAGAGAGAGAGAGAGAGAGAGAGAGAGAGAGAGAGAGAGAGAGAGAGAGAGAGAGAGAGAGAGAGAGTACCTATGTTAATAACATTGATTTAAGTTTATCACAATATTTAATAATAATCTTTCATTTTTTTCAGAAGCCCTGCATCGTCTCGGTTTTGGTGAGTGTTAATACAATATTCATTTTTTGAAAGGTGTTCGTTTTTATCATTTGAGTTTTTAAGTTCTTTATTGTTAAGAATTCCTGGGGATTGGGGGTTCTGCCTATTTCCTCTGTGATTTGCTCTAAATTCTGTGCCTTGAAGATCTCACAAAATCTTTCTTATTCCTAAATTTGTTGTTTTGTGTATTTCTGGTCCAGTGTGACTGGGTTTCTTATGCTATTATTATTATAATTATGAATTTGAAAAATGTTATTGGACTTAATTTTTCCTTTATTAATTTTGTAATATCATTACAAACACAGCAATGTTCTTTCACAGAGTATTTATGAAGTGCTAAAAATACTTCTTTCCTTCAATATTGAATATTCAGTTTCCATCTTTTTCACTCATCTTTACTAACAACTCACCACTGGTACAACACAAAGCATTCAAAAATAGTTCCCTGAAGCTGCGTTTGCAATTTTAACAACCGGTTCTGAGGAAGTGTGAACGCATCAGAGAGTTTATTTCTTATTGTTTTACATTTTCACAGCTATAACGTTTCCTGAAAGACTTATAGTTTTCTGCTCTGGCATAGGAATCCAGAAAACATTTAGAAATTATTCAAAAGCTGAAGATTCAAAACATATTGGGTTCTGAAAATTGCCACTAATCCGAATTTTAACATTTTTAGATAATTTCACTTATATCGATGTTTTTTCATCGCAATGTACAGTTCATATGGATCAGCATTAAGAAATTTGTTTATGTACCTATTGAAAATAATTGGATTACTGTCGCCCTTTTCAGGATTTGAAAACTTTGAATCTGATTTCTGTAATTTTACTTTTTTTTTTTTTGCTGAAATTTTTAGATAATTTTTATCGATTTTATGCAGTGTAATATACAGTTTATATGCATCAGCTATAAATACTTTGCCTAAATACCTTATTGAAAATTAATGAATTAGACCTTTCTGGGTTTGAAAACTTTGAATCTGATTTCTGTAATTGGTAATTCTATATAGTAACTCCGCGCCTGTTTTTACCTTGGGAACTTGTTTTTTCTACACTTTTAGGCCTCCTGATAGCGGAGATGGACTTGTTTGTTGGCGGTCAAGTGTCATTTGCCACCTACCTCAACTCAACAATAAGGGGGAAGTGTGGGAACAGGCGGTTGCGGGTGGGGAACAACAAAGCTGCGGGGTGGAAATGTTTACGTTAAGGATGCGGAAGGTGAAGGAGAAAGACAAGGGAGAGCCATACGCAGAAACGGGGGAGTGGCTGCAAGCGCGGGGAGCAAGGGGGTTGTGTGGAATTACCTCACGTACCCCAAGAGCGGGGAGAACTGAGGATCGGTGCAACGGGAGGGTCGGGGGAAAGTTACTCAAGTCATTAATTGAGGCGTAGCTCAAGTTAAGTTCTGACCTAGCAGCGGCGTAAGAAAACCAGTCAGACACGTATATGAAGCAAAAGAAAAGGACAGTCTCAACGTCGAGTCGGGAACCAGAAAACCAAGTTTTCCTAAACAGCGACTGGTAAAAGCTACACCTCTTCCGGCCCTTCTTCTTGGCTGCTCCGTAGGTCCTGTCACATCTGAAAGCCCTTTTGTGGATGTCGAGGCGGCACTTCCTGCCGCAGTGGGGACAGAAGCACTGAGTTTTGAGGAGTCCGTGGTCCTGGCACAGCTTTATCAACCGCTTGCACTTCCCAAAGTAGTGTGCGGAAAAATTACGGTAACTGACCGCAAGTTAATGGTAGGGTGTGCCGGGTTAACGGCTCAGAGAGGCGCAAAGTTGACAGAACGGATTTAGCCAGTGTACTGAAGTTTAACACGCAAAAAGTGTATGTAATATTGGGTAGGCGTGGGTAGCAGATAAGGGATGCGGTGGGTTACAGGGGGTGAATTGTGGGGGTTTTAGCGCAATAGGTGTTGGGGGAGGGAATGGGTGAGGAACTTGGGGAGAGGAGGGAAACTTAGGCGGCGATAACAGGAATGGTTCGGCTAAAAAGGCTGTGACAGTAAAGCAATGAAAGTAACTCGGGTGTGAAAAAAATGGGTTGGGGAGAATAATTTTTTAAGTGGGTATAGAATAACTTCCGGTCTGTTAAGTAATGGGGTTGCTGTTTAAAGTGTGTGCGTGGGGAAAATCCTTATTTTGGGGGTAAAATTGCAGTTTGGACGTGAAGCAAAGATACGGAGATGGGGTGTGAAAAGTGACTTTGAAGGATTTGGTTTTGTTGGGGAACTATACACTTACTATACAGTACTGGGTTGGGGGGTGATGGGGAAAGTGGAAGTTCTTTGGCTTTAAACAGAAAGTAAAGAGATGGAGTTGAGGTGTGGAAAGTGTGTTTGGGGAAACTGTATTTTTTCTGGGGTACAATACACTTTCACCGAGTTTAGTACTGGGTCGGCGGGGTAAATGCATTTCCCCATGACTGGTATAGGCAGGGGGCATTGGAATTTCCCTGCGCCGCGTTCAGTACTGGCTCGGGGTGGATATACTGTATGTGTTGCAACAGGTGGCAGTGAGTGCAACCAAGGGTGGGGAAACTTAGAAAAGTAAACTGAAAAATTTGTGGGTTTGGGGGGAAAGTAAAAGTGAGGAGCTTTGAACTTTCGCCAGGTTTAGGACTGGGTTGGCAGGGTAAATGCATTTCCCCATGAAAGGTTTAGGCAGGAGGCATTGCAATTTCCCTGTGCCGCATTCAGTACTGGCTCGGGGGGGATAAATGTGTTGCAACACATGACAGTGAGTGCAACGAAAGGCAGAGGAACTTGTAAAAGTAAACCCAAATTTTGTGCTGAAAAATCATTTTGGGGAAGCTTTTTTTTTGGGGCACAAATACACTTTTGCCAGGTTCAGCACTGGCCTGGGGGGGTATATGCATATGTGGCTTTTGGGGGGAAGTAAAGAAACGGAGTTGGGGTGCAAAAAATAAGTTTGGGGAAATTGGTTTTTTGGGACACAAAATACTTTCGCCGAGTTTAGTACTGGGTTGGGGGGGTGGTAAATGCATTTCTTTTTGACCAGTAGTAGGCAGGGTCGTTGAAACTTGATTGCGAAACGTTCTGTACTTGTTTGGGGGCGATAACTATGTTGCATTAAGTGACAGCAAGCGCAGCCCGGGTGCGTAAAAGTTATAAGTGTAAACTCAAAAAATTTGTGAATGTCTCCTTATCTGTTGAGTTAACTTATAGTTTGGGAGGTTTGCATGCATGGTGTGCCCGTGCAATGCGTGAGGAAAACACACCAACAGTTTATTGCAGTCGTTGGACGTGATATGGACCGTCCATAAGGGATGTAATCATCCGGTGTCTTGTGCAGGACGCGTATGTGTACCCCGGAAATGTGGGACAGTCCCCCCCTCGTAGGTAGGCATGTTAGCAATTTTAAGCAATAAAGATTTGGGGGTTTTCCTCAGCAAGGCGCTAACATCGCAACGTGATTGGTTAGTTAGGGGTTAGCTCCCCAATCTCGGAGTTTCCTCAGTAAGGGGCTGAGGTATAAACAGATGGCTCCCCTACAAGTGTTTGGGAGGGCAGCAGTAATGGTGGGGTTTGCCTTTGTGTCGGCTCACTTCATGTTCTTGTTTTTTTCTCTGTTTATTTCGTAGTTTCTCATGCCTGTGGTGCCAAAAAATGTAGTTTTTGGCCAGTTTCTCATCCCCGACCGTGCACACCACCCATAACCTTCGGCGCTGCAGAGCTACTATATAGTTCTACCCTGTAATTTTATTTATTTATTTGTTTATTTATTTAATTTTGCTGATAGCAACCCTTGTTGCTCGGAACTCCTCGTTTACAGAAACTGAAACCCCATATGACTTCAATACATAGGAACTTAAATATCAGTCGGGCAAGGTATGGCCTAGAAGCCTCACCCCATCAACATTTGCTGAAACCCAATAGAATAGCACCCTCTGAAGTTTTTTCTCTTAAAGGGAAAAGTTTGTGGTGAAAAAAACCTTTTTACCATGGCTGGAACCCGCCACAATTGACCAACCATCATTTTGCTAGGAGTTTTATCTTGGCTACAACTAAAATGTGGAATAGTTTGCATAGCGCAGTTGTGGAATCTTCTGATCTCCAAATGTTTGAGCGAGGAGCTAATTCATTCCTGCTCTCTGCTGCTGCTACTGACGTCTGAATTCAGGTGGCTCGATTTTATTTGCCATTCCCTCTTATTTATTTATTAGCTTTTCCTATAACTTGTCAGCCTGCAGGCTGGTTTCCCTTTGGAGCCCACCACCCCGCTCTCTCTCTCTCTCTCTCTCTCTCTCTCTCTCTCTCTCTCTCTCTCTCTCTCTCTCTCTCTCTCTCTCTCTCTCTGCAGGCTGATTTCCCTTAGGAGCCCTCCAGGGTTTATACAAGTCTGTTGACGCTACAGTCCATAATAATAATTTTCAGCTGAAGGTTTTAAGAAAGAAAGAAAGCTCATGAGACCTGCTTATGTCAACAGGGGCGCAATGGATTTTCCAGGAAACTGAATAAGTCGATTTTCAAAATAGGAAAATGAACGTTGAGATGGCATCCCACTTAATTCAAAATTTTAACCATTTATTATTATTACTGATTTGTACTTTCAAACGCTCTAGGGTCGAGAAATTCCTTTAAAAGTGTCATTTCACAGAGTCTGCCACAGAACAGGCAACGAGTGAAAGGAACAGAAGAAGCCTTCTCATGAAAATTCAAAAGGTGTTTTGGGGAACTGTCAGAGCGAAGGCAGTCCGGACAAACAGTCGCTGGGAAGAACTGCCACAGTATTTTGGGCCAATGAATAATTTGCATGGCATTAGCCAATTATGTACAGTGTGTATGTATGTATGTATGTTTGTGTGTGTGATATATATTTATATAAGTCAGAAGACATAAGCTTAATTATAATTCTAGTGGTAAACAACGTGAAAAATACTTTCATAATTTATTTACTTAAAGTAAATGAAATTATAAGCTATCCATGGGTGGATAATGGATTGTTATATCTTGACCTCAACAGCAGAAATAAATGTCTGTAATTATTGTTTAATTAACCGGTTTTTTTTTACATGAAATGATCAATATCTTAATAACCATGTATGTAAGAAACAAAATCAAACCATCATTAGGTAAATTATATATAAGTAAACACTCCACTTAACTGTAATTGGCTAGTGATAATTAATTCTTAAACATGTGAAGCCTTGTCTTTCAAACAACCGCACAGAACGCAGTGATTTATTTGCCATTTGACACAGAAGCATAAATGAAAGTCATTTTTACAGCTGAACGTTTAAATGATCCGGAGACTGAAGGCCTTTGGCAAGCACTAATAATTGGCCCTCAAGATTTAAAGTCATTTATATTTTACGAAATTTTTTTATCTTTGAAGGTTTTTGAAAGAACAGTCGAATAATCTCAAAAGCAGTGATATAAGTCGAAATATACTGTAAGTCGAATAGATGTCAAAATGTAAACTGAACAGCAGTCGAAATATTAAGTCGAACATAATTCAAAATAAAAGTCGCAATATAATTCGATATATAAGTCGAATATAAGTCCAATTTTAGTCGAATATAAGTCGAAATGAGTCGAATATAAGGTGAAGTATGGGTCGAAATATAAGTCGATTACAAGTAGAATTAAGAGTCGAAATATAAGTCGAATATAAGTCGAAATGAGTCGAATATAAGTCGAAATGAGTCGAATATAAGTCGAAACATGAGTCGAATATAAGTCGAATATAAGTCGAAATATGAGTCGAATATAAGTCGAAATATGAGTCGAAATATGAGTCGAATATAAGTCTAAATATAGGTCGAAGATTAAACACAAACCTGAACTGAATACAAATTAAGACACAAGAGCCCCAAAGACCACCTGGGTTGGAATAGGACTCCCAGAGATATTCCTGAGTATTCCATTCCAAATGTTGTGCCTCCAGCCAGGAGGGAATTGTTATAGGCGACGGGACGCCCAAACCACGTCCAGTGAAGGGAAGCTACTTTTCTCATAACCGGGTAATGTCTGAAGAAGGTGACGAGAATGAAATGACTGAATGTTATAAAGTATCAGTTCTGTGAGTTCTTAAGAGTGATTTCGTATGACGAAATACAAAGTTAATGACAGACAGGGCATCTTGTAAGCACCCTACTCATACACGGGAGGAGGTTTGTGGGAGAGATTTCTTAAATGATACCAAAGTACTTTACTCTGAAACACTTTGTTTGCACTTATTAGTAAATTCTGTTCTGTAAGTTTTTAAGAGTAGTCACATATAAAGAAATCTAAAATTCTAATAGACAGGGCATCTTGTAAGAATTCTACTGTACTTGTGCACAGGAGCTCTGTGGGAGAGATTTCTTAAGTGGTACCAAAGTACTTTACTCTGAAACACTTTGGTAGCACTTATTAGTAAATTTTGTTCTGTAAGTTCTTAAGAGTAGTCACATATAAAGGAATCGAAAGTTCTAATAGACAGAGGATCTTGTAAGAATTCTACTGTACTTGTATACAGGAGCTCTGTGGGAGAGATTTCTTAAATGGTGCTGAAGTCCTTTACTCTGAAACACTTTGGTAGCACACAATCCCTTGGTACCGAAACCCAATTCTTTAAAACGCAACAACAGTCTGAAGAATTTGTTCAAATCTCATTCAATCTTTTTATACTTCCACTTATGTTCTTTTACAGAACAAACACACACAAATACAAACCCACATCAAAATGGTGAACTAAGACCACAAGCAATTCCTCCTCTTCAATGTATTCCTTTTGCAGAGGCTGCATCATAATTCCGTCAGCAGAAGAGGAATGTCATTAAATATCTCATAGTCCATTAAATCTCTCTCTCTCTATAAAAATCTTCTCTCATTTCTGGTCTTTTCTGCAGAAAATCTCTCTCCCTAATTGTTAATGGAGGCCCGCCTCGTGGCTGGATTTTCAGTCGAAGTGTGGACACGGGGTTGATTTTAGTGTGATTGTTGCGTCAGAGAGAGAGAGAGAGAGAGAGAGAGAGAGAGAGAGAGAGAGAGAGAGAGAAAGCGATTGATTCCATGCTTGCAGAGCAAAACGCAAGGGGAGAAATGATATGTTCTAACTAACTTTGATCACAAAGCCTTCAGTCTTTTTATCTCTTCCATTTCTTATGTTCTTTTACAGAATGAATTTTAAGCCAATAATTTGGCCAAAATTACTAATCAAAATGGTGAAGCTTAAGAACGAAAGCAATTTAAAAAGCCACTTCATTCTGTCACTTTCATTTGATAATATCATATAGAATAAATAGAAATTAATACAAAAAACCATTAAATGTAGAGTAATAGTCCATTAAATCGAATGGCTATAAAAATATTTATTTCCTGGCCTTTTGGCTGGAGAAAATCTAACGACCCTAATACAAAGTTAATGGAGGCCTTCAAGTATACTTAGATTATTATTATTATTATTATTATTATTATTATTATTATTATTATTATTATTATTATTATTTGATTCCAGCTTCTTACTCAGCTTTATCATCGAATTACTACATATTTCTGAAAGTTTGAAATGATTTGATTTTTTATTACTGTTACAAGAATGTCAATTTCAGTTTTACACAATATATATTCCCTAGCCATTGACTCAAAGTGACACCATAAACTTACCGCAAACACACTCACACACACACACACACATATTTAAATAAATAATATATATATATATATATATAAATATATATATATATATATATATATATATATATATATATATATATATATATATATATATATATATACACGAGCTTATTTACAGGAAAGTGTCTTATATAAACGATTGTATATTAACTCATTCCTTTCATTTGTAAAAATAGGAATAATCTACACAGTGCTGAAATAATGACAAACTCAGCTCTTTAGGAGTGTGTGTGTGTGTGTGTGTGTGTAATCTAGCTTTAGGCTGTATCCACAAGCATATCAGTCACGATACGTTTAAGGAAAATATTCATGAAAAGAAAGCATTATTTTGTGAGTAAAACAACAGGAAGGATTCAGAAGCCATTACCAAATTTGATGCTGTATATCAGGCGGGAGAAAAAAGTTCTCAAATTCATTCAAAAGTTCTAAGAAGTCTCAGAGTTTCTTCATAAAGGAAACTATTCTGAGAGAGAGAGAGAGAGAGAGAGAGAGAGAGAGAGAGAGAGAGGAGAAGAGAGTAATACAGAAAAACAGGCAAGAGAGCAGTTTACCTTTAGTTTAATACGAAGTAGTTCTTCTGTAAGAAACAAAGGCAAGAGAGCAATTTACCTTTACGGGTGAGGATTACGGAATTCTCCTTAGTTCTTCTGTACCCAGAACAGAGAGATTCAAAGAACAACACTCGTGTCCTTTCTTGTCTATTCTCTGTCCCTTTTCCTTCCTTTGTAGCGATGAAGGACAAAGAAAGTAAAATATCTTCCTTCTGAGGGACAGACTGTTGCGAGAAACAGAAGCATAGGAAATAAATATTAAGAAAAATCACTAATTATGAAATATTTACTTGAGAAACGAAATTCTCTCAGCTTAACAAAACATCTCTTTAATTCTGAACAGTGGAATTTCAATCTGTCATTATCCGGACATCGCAGACACAAATGGCTCAATCAGAGGCTGCCACCTGTGTCCATATTGCCCCATCCGAATACCCAATGGAATTTCCCCCATTTGTATTTGGCGTCATTCGAATGACCTTGCCCGACCAATGCCCAGGTCACTGTGATGGATCTGTCCTTTTGAGTCTGAACTATCTCTCTCTCTCTCTCTCTCTCTCTCTCTCTCTCTCTCTCTCTCTCTCTCTCTCTCTCTCTCATGCTTTGTAACGTCTACTGAAGAAAGCGATTGGTCAATGACTTGTTTTTCATGTATTGCCTGTCTGAGATATTCCTTTTATTTGTTTTATGATTCACGTTGCATCCTGAGGCATTGCTATACTTGAGGACCGACCTTGGAGTGTTCCCATTTCCAAAAACAATCAGCGTTCCAGTGACTCTCCTAGACGACAGAATACGTTTTCAGAATCCTATGTGATAGCCCTGAGAGTCTGAGCGTTCATCATACCTCAAAAAGCCGATGAAATGAAACTAGCAACAAACAATAGCTTCATAACGAGAAGGAATTTTGAGAAAGAATGGCTGATATCATACCGAAAATAGATATGCATCGAGGAAAGACCAGTATGAATATCTGATTTGCAGAAGACTTTGCAAAAGAACCGCTCGACCGTGTTTGAATCAGAATTGCTAAAAAGTTGCAGAAAATTAACTTTCAGCCATTATCTCATATAAGAAGATATTCCAGCCACATCAGAGAGGCTACACAGCCAATAAAAAGTTAATTTCTCAAACAGGCAGCGCTTAACCCCTGACCCAAATCCTCCTGGGAGAGGGATTAAGGTCCATCACAAAGTTTTGGGGAAAGAATTTTGAACTTTTATGCAAAGCTGAGCATCCATCTCCCACCCGAGCTCTCTCTCTCTCTCTCTCTCTCTCTCTCTCTCTCTCTCTCTCTCTCTCTCTCTCTCTCTCTCTCTCTCTCTCTCTCTCTGCCTCGGCTGTGACGGAGGATTTGCAGACTTTCTACTTCATGATATTTTGTTGTGTAAGCGTCATTTTGTGATGTATCTCGGTGCCAATACGACATTATGAATTCACACTTAGTTCACTAATACATGGTAGAGTAGAGACTGTTTAAATACGTAAGATTTGAGATAAACTGAACATTCATAACGAAAAAGGTAAAGTCTGTGAAATCAGCCATAAAATATGATAATGTCACTTACCTAGAAGAAGTCAGGTACACCTCGGTGCAACTTTAATGATATTTATTGGAACTTACAAAGTTTCCAGATTATCAAGTCTTCACCTGACACGTCCTTGAGACTGAAGTGAAATGAATCATTGTGGACATTTAAATAACAGACCTTGATAGGGGGAATGCGCACAAAAATGCCCACAAAGTTATATATCATTCGTATAGATATGCTTTCAATATCTGTCAAGTTAACAGATGTTTGTTGTAAGTCTCTTTCAGTCTGGAGAATTCCCAGTTTAGATTTCAATAATAATAATAATAATAATAATAATAATAATAATAATAATAATAATAATAATAATAATTCAATAGCAAAAAATAATAACTGAATTATAACACTGTGCACGCTGTGAAGAAAAAGAAAAAGAAAAAGACATTGTCAAACAAAAAGGTTTGCTTTAAGAGAGAGATTCAACAACATGAGAGACAGAGATGTAAACAATCCCAGTAGGATATATATTTAAAAACACAAAAATTACTGTCATGCCATTAAAGTAAGCCAAAGTTGATCCCTGTAGTGAAACTGCATTATCCATAACAAGATTTTTATTAGTGACAATAACCAACAAATATCAACGAGCTTAGGTACGTAATTTTAAAGGACTATAAAGAGTAAAAGAAATATGAAGACAAAGCGCAACTGGGAGGTTTTATTTCAGTCTCAGAATGAGGTCAGTTTTATCCCACACTGTTTGATGCCCTCTCCAAGGGAGCAAGACTCTTCTACCCTGTTCAATTCTTGCAGCATTCAACCAGTTCTTACAGTTCTTCTTGAAGAGGAAATTGATAAGATTATTATTATTATTATTATTATTATTATTATTATTATTATTATTATTATTATTATTATTATTATTATTATTATTCAGAAGATAACCTCTATTCGTATGGAACAAGCCCACCAAAGGGGCCACTGGCTTGAAATTCAGGCTTCAAAAGAATATGTCGTATTTAGCACTACGGAGAAAACTGCGTAATGTTTCATTATTTTGCCTCATAATATTCCTTTTTTTATATAAATTCAATAAACACCAGTCAGATAAGTTTCATATTTTGGGCCAACAATGATCTATAAATTTCGCCAAGAGAGTATGAGTCCAGCCAGTTTGATTCGTGTACCTTTTACCAACTACGGGGACAAAAGTTTTTTTTAAAAGTCCTATTTGGGTAAAATAATTCAATATTAACCAGCCTCCTTTTACGCCCATGAAGACGCCAGATTTTAAAATGAGGTAATTCAACAACTTCTGTTAAATAAAGAAAGGAACTGATTAAGAAAAAATATTCCTTAAATCCTGGACTACATTTTCATCTAGTAGCGAAATGTTTTGGGGCTGAACTGACACATCCCAGAGTAAAACCAGCATTTGGTGAAATGAGCTTAGGTCATAATAAACACCAAGCCTAAAAAATAAGTTGTTTTGGTAGCCGTAAAGATTTTCATAAATGCGCTACAGAATTTTTCCACGTCGAGCAAAAGGTAAATGTGGTTGAGAATAAGAATGAAAATTTAAGTTCTGTTTGAAGCTAAGAAAGCCTCGGGAAAAGAGATAGCGTCAGATTTACTTTATTATTATTATTATTATTATTATTATTATTATTATTATTATTATTATTATTATTATTATTATTATTTTAATTTCTATATTTTGCTAGCCACTATCTACAGTGTGTGAATAATAATAATAATAATAATAATAATAATAATAATAATAATAATAATAATAATAATAATAATAATAATAATAATAATTATTATTATTATTATTATTATTATTATTATTATTATTATTATTATTATTATTATTATTATTAATAATGCAAGTACGTGAATATGATCGTGTCTGACAATGTATAAAGTAAAATTACTCCTTTATCCATCCTATACAAAAGAGCAGAAAAGACCCATTAGAGAATAGCATGCAATATAATTACCTGACCACAAGTAACCATAAAAATCACTTGTGTATTTCTGAGGTATTTATCCAATAAAGGCAAAATACAAATCTCTTTGCTAAGATCTGATTGATCTCTTTGATAAGACATCTTCTTTGGGACAACTAAAATCTTGACCTAAGGAGTGATGGGGTTATGATACAGGAATGAAACCTGCAGCTGACGACTAAAAAGAATCAGATTTAAGTATTTTGTTGGTTGAAGGTTTTCAGTGTTCGTGATGAAAGCAAGGTACTGATGCATTATTATTATGGTATTTCTAGTGTTTTGCTGTTTAATGTTAAAAATAATCGTAATAATATTTTGAGACCGAAGTCATTTGTCACTGGAGACAAAAATCTTACCAAAGTGATATGAAGAAAATTGGATTGCAAATCATTATCGTATTTCATTTTTTTCGTTAAATAATTAACACCTTCATTTTTCGACTCTCTCTCTCTCTCTCTCTCTCTCTCTCTCTCTCTCTCTCTCTCTCTCTCTCTCTCTCTCTCTCTCTCTCTCTCCTGCGGAATGGTTTCCCCTTATGAAGAAACTCTGAGACTTCTCAGAACTTGTGAATGAATTTGAGAGCTTTTCCTCCCGCCTGGTGTTTTGTAAACGGCTTTCACTGTGGTCCTAATGGATTCTGAATCCTTCCTGTTGTTTTACCCACAAAATAATGCTTTCTTTTTATGGTTATTTTCCTTTAATGTGTCGTAACTGATGTGCATTTGGAACAAAACAATCTCTAGCAAGATTACACTCACAAACACACACACAACTAAAACGCGAGTTAATAACTATTTCAGCATTGTGTAGATTATGCCTAGATTTACTAATGGGAGGAATGGGTTGATAAAGCGACTTTGCAAAACCTGCTTCAAAATGATGTTTGCTTTAAAAAATCAACATAGATAAATAAACAGTTTGTAACAAAATGTAAATACTTGACTACAGACCCTGATATTTCTGTACAAATACATATTTAAAAAGAGAAACGGAACACTGAAGCATATTTGAATACCTACTCTTGACAAATCAAGATCTGGGCATTACTGAGGAACAGTTAATCCTGGCAACCATAACCGTATTGGGTTAGATATGAGTCCGTTTTAAAAGGGCAATTTAAAAGAATATCTGTGCACTGATTTCTTTTATTCTGGAAGAATGAATTTGTAATAAATTTCGTCTCAAAAAGAGGAAATTTTTATTAGAAACCATCATCAAAATGACATTTGACTTTTTATTAAAAGAGATTAATTTGGGTGAAATAAGAATATATCAGCTGTGATATCTTTCCATATTGATTAAAAACAATTTTAAGCTCCTTTGCACCCATTTTTTTTGTTGGTAATTTGTGTTAGGTTAATTTGTATATCTCCACTTACGCACTTGTATTTTGGCGTAGGTTGAGGGAAGGTGACTTTGAAAGAAGAATTTGCATGTTTGATCTGATGCTGTGCTGACTGACATTCCACCGACCAGAGTCTGTTATTTAAACATCTACAGTGATTCATTTCTCTTCAGCCTCAGAGACTTGTCAGATGAAGACTTGATAGTCTAGGAACTATGCAAGTCCTAATTTTAGACTTGATTAAACCAACGAGTACCTGCCTTCTTTCGGGTGAATATCATCATTAAATTTTATGTTTAATTTTGCTTGCTTGAACATTTTCTTATGGATATTCTGCTCATCTCATATTCTGCGTATTTTCTGAGTTTCTGCTTAACTAAGTTGCAATATAAGATGGATGCTGAGCCATGATTAGAAGTTTAAAATTCTTTCCCCCGAAACTTTGTGATGGACCTTAATTCCTCTCCCAGGAGAATTTGGGTCAGGGGTTAAGTGCTTGGCTATTTAACAAATTAGCTTTTATTGACTGTGCAGCCTCTCTGATGTGGTTGGAAAGTCTTCTTTTGTGAGATAATGGCGTGAAACTTCATTTTCTGCAACATTTATGAAATTCTGGCTCAAACACGGTCGGATGATTCTTTTGCAAAGTGTTCTGCAAATTGAATGTTCTTAGTAGTATTACCAAACTGTATATCTATATATCTGTTCTTGTGAAGGATATTAGCCATTCTTTAGCAAAAGTCTCACTTGTTATAAAACCATTTTTTGTTGCAATTTTCATTTCATCGGCCTTGTGAGGTATGGCGAATGCTCAGACTGTCAGGACTATCATAAAACATTCTGGAGATGTATTCAGGCATTCAGGATTCACACTGGAAAATTTATAGTTTGGGAATGGGAACAATCGTAATCTGGCAGCTCCAGATGCATACCATGCTCGGTCCGGAAGTATAACAATACCTCAGAAAGCAAAGTGAATCATGGAATGTATAAAAGGAACATCTCAAACACGCAATACATGAAAGACATATCATGGACAAACAACCGCTTTCTTCAGTAGGAGCTATAAAGCATACAAAGGAGGAGGAGGAGGAGGAGGAGGAGGAGGAGGAGGAGGAGGAGAGAGGGAGAGAGAGAGAGAGAGAGAGAGGAGAAGAGAGAGAGAGAGAGAGAGAGAGAGAGAGAGAGGAGGAGGAGAGAGAGAGAGGAGGAGAGGAGGAGGAGGAGGAGAGGAGGAGAGAGGAGGAGGAGGAGGAGAGAGAGAGAGAGAGAGAGAGAGAGAGAGAGAGAGAGAGAGAGAAATAATCGTTTGGATTCAAGAAACCAGAACCATCACAGTGACCTGGTCATTGCTCAGGAAATAATCAAGGTAATAATAATAATAATAATAATAATAATCAGGCAAGGTCATTCGAAGGATACCAAAATGCAAATCGGGGAGAGCTACATTGGGTATTCAGGTGGGGCAGTATGGGCACAGGTGGCAGCCTCTGATTGGTCCATTTGATGAGGCGCCGTTGGTGGGCCAATGGATTTTGGGAATCGAGATGTGGACATCGGGTTACGATTCAACGGTTATGTCTGCGACGTCCCGATAATGACGAATTCTCCTTGCATTTTAATACATTTTTACCTATTCTGTCTATTGTTATCTATTTATTCATTTTTTTTCCTTTTTAATAAATGGGATCTTTTCTTTCTGTATTTCCCTTTAACTTCTCTTACTTCCTAATGAGCACCATACTATTCTTTGGAAGCTTGAACTTCAAGACAGTGGCCCTTTTGGTGGGCTTGTTCCGTATGAATAGGGTTCTTCATCTTCTGAATAATAATAATAATAATAATAATAATAATAATAATAATAATAATAATAATAATAATAATAATAATAACTGAGATGTTTTGTTAGTCAGAGATACAGAGAATTTCGTTTCTCGAGTAAGTATTTTATAATTAGTAATATTAATTTCAATATTCAATTTATATATTTCTGTTTCTGGTAACATTCTATCCCTCAGAAGAGACATTCAATACCCACAATTTTAATACCAATTTCCTTTTAGTTTCTTTCAAAGAAAAACAAAACGAGCGAAATTAACCTTTCCCCCAAAGGAGGCATCCGAGTTGTCTTTATGTAGAAGACTTTTTTGTCTTCCTTTGTTTATCATCGCTACAAAGGAAGGAAAAGGGACAGACAATAAACAACAGAGAACAAAGGATGAAAGTTGTTCTTTGAATCTCTCTTCAGGGTACAGAGGAACTAAAGAGGTTTCTCTAATCCTCACACGTAAAGGTATATTGCCCTTTTGTCTTTGTTTCTTATTATGTATTATCCCCCCCCCCCCCTCTCTCTTTCTCTCTCTCTTCTTCTTCTTCTTCTTTTCGTCTCTCTCTCTCTCTCTCTCTCTCTCTCTCTTCTCTTTCTTCTCTCTTCTTCTTCTTCTTTTCTCTCTTCTTCTTCTTCTTCTTCTTCTTCTTCTTCTCTCTCTCTTCTTCTCTCTCTCTCTCTCTCTCTCTCTCTCTCTCTCTCTCTCTCTCAGGATTTAAACGCGTTATCCTAGATTTCACCAGTAATGATTTAGAATATAACATTATGCTTTCCAAACATGTAAGTGTTTCCCATGAAATTCCCCAAATGAAATAAGGACCCATTATTCATAATGTGCCACATAACTTCTCATTAGCATTCAGATTCAAGTTGAAAGTGGAGTTTAATATGGTTTTCACTTCATTAACTAAATCGCGAACGGGTGAGTTTTAGGTTGATGAAACACAAATTCAGTTTGGGAACTTCGAGAATGTTGAAGAATGAGTAACTGAATTCGGGGAAACAAATTATAGTTTAACATTTCCACCAATGCTACAGAATCACCAAGCTGTCTCACTCGTGTTCTTGTGGATCAGTTCGTCGGTAGGGACTGGGTTCTTTGTCATATTAGAATGGGAGATTTATTCCAGGAGTTTTGTCTTGGCTACATCTAAAATATGGAATAGTTTGCCTTGCTCAGTTGTGGAATCCGCTGATCTCCAAATGTTTAAGCGAGAGGCAAATTCATTCCTGCTCTCTGCTGCTGCTGACTTCTCCTGAATTCAGGTGTATCGGTTTTGTTTTCTATTTCCTCTTATTTATTTATATTTTACCCTTTACAGTAACTTCTTTCTCTCTCTGCAAGCTGATTTCCCTTTGGTCATACACACAGTGAAGGTCTGTTGTGTAGATATATTTGTTCACGAAGGTTTATATGAATGTGCTGACTCTATTTTCTTATGCAAATGCTGAAAATTAGACGACAGTTGCTGAGTGAGTGATATTAGGATTTATGAAACGAGTCCATTGTGTGTATGACCAAAGGCAAAATATTCTTATTACACGAAGGGGATTTTGAAACTGTTGTTCTTTGACACAAAGAAGCGTTTGTTCTGAATATTCCAGAGGTATTAGGATAATGTAGAAAAGGAGTTAAAAAAATAACAGATGTTGTATGAAATGGAGAGAAACAAACCAAATTAATAAATGATGAGAGGGCAATAAAGGTGAATTTTATTTGTGTCTTGAATAAATTTTGGCAACCTAATAATAATGATGATAGCAGTTATTATTATGTTTATTATTGTTAGGTTTTAAGAATTATTATTATTTTCTTATGCAAATTATCAGACGACAGTTTAGTTATTATTATTTTGAAATAGTCCATTGTCTGTATGGTATTCATATTAGGGGATTTTGAAACTAAGCGTTTGTTCTGAATAATTATTAGGATAAATGAATTAAGAAAAAGGTATGCTGTATAATAATAATGAAATAATTGATAAAATAATAATAATAATAATAATAAATTATGCCAATTATTATTATGGCAATTATTAATTATTATTATTATTATTATTATTATTATTATTATTATTATTATTATTATTATTATTATTATTATTATTATTAAGTTCTTGTTCGTCAAATAAGGCAGTAGATAATTAATTTGTTGGTAACTTAAAATGAATCTTTTCAGCCTAAATTTCACGATTCACTCCCTCTTCCTGAAATCTGTTCCTGCGAAGACTGTTCTTCACATTGCCCCTCCATCTTTCTAAATCCTTTACCTTTGATAAGACTTAATAATACTTAAAGTAATTTTCAGGGTAACTATCTACGAAACACATCGACCTCCCAGATAAAAAGATTAGAAATTTCCTTCGACTCTGTCCCTGAAATATTTCCTTCTGAATCTGCCTGCAAAAGATCTACGTGATCGAAAAGGAACAAGATGCTGGTCTGAGCGTCTTTGAGATGAAATCTCATCTTGTGATATTTATGGTCAGCCGCATCAATATGCAAATGTCAACGATGCTCAATATATCAGGAGAACTGTGAATGGGTGTTCCGTAAACCAGAGGAATGTGAATGGATGGACAATGTGGACTGAGATTCTGATGTTTTAATCTTTACGTCGACGTGTCAGGGCTTTGTATGAACGGAAATGAATGAATGAATAAATAAGTAAATAAATAAATAAGAGAGCAAGTAAGCAAGCAAATCTATCAAGAAGGCAAATCTATCAAGCCAAATGAGCAAGCAAGCAAGCAAATATATCAAGAAGGCAAATCTATCAAGCCAAGTGAGCAAGCAAGCAAACAATCAAATCTATCAAGCAAGCAAGCAAGCAAATCTTTCAAGCCAAGCAAGCAAGCAAATATATCAACCCACGCAAGCAAGCAAGCAAACAAGCAAATCTATCAAGCAAGCAAGCAAATCTTTCAAGCCAAGCAAGCAAGCAAATAAGCGAATATATCAATTCAAGCAAGTAAGCAAACAAGCAAATCTATCAAGCAAGCCAGCAAGCAAATCTTTCAAGCCAAGCAAGAAAGCAAGCAAATCCATCAAGCCAAGCAAGAAAGCAAGCAAATCCATCAAGCCAAGCAAGCAAGCAAGCAAATCTATCAAGAAAGCAAGCAAGCAAATCTATCAAGCAAGCAACCAAGCAGATCTATCGAGCAAGGAAGCAATTCTATCAAACAAACAAATCTATCAAAAAAGCAGATCTATCAAGCAAGCAAGCAATTCGATCAAGCAAACATCTATCAAGCAAGCAATTCTACCAAGCAAGCAATTATATCAAGCAACCAAGTAATGCTATTAAACAAGCAAATCTATCAAGCATGCAATTCTATCAAGCAAGGAAATCTATCAAGCAAGAGAATCTATCAAGCAAGTAAATCTATCAAGCAAGTAATCACAACAAACAAGCAAGCAATCTAGCAAGGAAGCAAGCAAGCAGGTAAGCAAAGCAAAGCCAAGCAAGCAAATCTATCTACAGTTCCTTTTTGCCATTTAAATCCAGTGAAAAATGAATGATGAATAATAACAGAGGCAGAGGTTGGAGAGGTCTTTCCGAGATGACGTTTCAGCCGAAGAAATTTATGGCCAGTTCCCTGAATATGCAAATTGCACCGATTCCCTTCATATATATACCTCCTACGGCAGAGCGCTGCGTATCGATAATTCGAAGCAATGTTGTTTATGTCGCTTCAGAGGAAGAAAAACAGTGAACAAAAACAAAAAAGATCGAGTTTGCAATGTTATTAATCACACGCATGAAATGATGGTGGAGTTTTAAATTCTTTATGAAAAAATGACATCTAATTAAAGCATTCATTAGGAATAATTCATTAATTCAGATATTTCACGCGTCCCTCTCGAAACTCATAAGCGAAGATGCGATGCATTACTACCCTAATACAATTCTCCTTGTATTTTAATTATTTACTTATATTTTATCTATTTATTTACTATTTTTTTTAATGATTGATCTCTTCTTTCTGTATTTCCACTTATCTTCTGTTACTTCTTTCTAATGAACACCTTAATATTCTTTGCAAGTTTCTTGTTCCATATGAATAAGGTTCATCTTTTGAATAATAATAATAATAATAATAATAATAATAATAATAATAATAATAATAATAATAATAATAATAATAATAATAATGAGAATCACTTTGATAAGAATAATTTAATTTTACATTTCACGTGAACAAACCTCTCTCGTTTATCAATAATATCTCCATTCATTTTCAGGCTTTTCCATTTTATTACTGAGTCTAAACCTCAATCGCAGAATCAATTTCCCCCCCCCTCCAAAAGCTATCTGAGTAACTCCAAACCCGTAGGGGGTTTGTGCCGTCAGTGCGCCTCATGCGGCGCACTGTAGAGATTACTTAAGGGCTTTTGCATCGTCCCTTCCATGGCCCCTAGATGCAACCCCTTTCATTCCTTTTACTGTACCTCCGTTCATTTTCTCTTTCTTCCATATGACTTTCTTCACTAATCCTAACAACTGTTGCATAATGGAACTGCAAAAGGTTTTCCTCCTGTTACACCTTTCAAACCTTTTTACTCTCAATTTCCCTTTCAGCGCTGAATGACCTCATAGGTCCCAGCGCTTATCCTTTGACCTAAATTTTATATTCCATTCTATTCTATTTTGTTTTAAGTAATTCCATGAGACTGTTTATTAATTAAGAAGAAATTAGTACCTGAAACTTTGGGCGGGATGGAGAGCCATCTCACCTGAGTAGGTGAGTGTTTACCTGTCACTCCCCTTCCCCTTGTTAGTTAATTAGTAACCCCTTTCACCTTAGGCTTCTCTGTTTGACCTCCGCTTCTCAGGTCAGCTCTCGGCTTAGTCGGAACAGGTACTCATTCGCATACACCCCAGATTAATGTTGTGTGATGTGTATATATGTATATATATATATATATATATATATATATATATATATATATATATATATATATATATATATATATGTATATATATATATATATATATATATATATATATATATATATATATATATATATATATATATATATATATATATATATATATATATATATATATATATATATATATATATATATATATAAATTATATATATATATATATATATATATATATATATATATATATATATATATATATCTTATATTTTTTTTTTTCTTTTAACGTGCTTTTATTCCCATTTTTGTATGGGGTAAGCACGATGCCTTCTTTGAAGGACTTTTGGATTTGGCTTTGGAAGATAGACCTGTGGTCTCGATTGCTGCCCTGCCTGACATCCAGACCCCGGTACGTATGTTTCATATCATACCAGACCCAACGCCCTTTCAAAAGCAGCGAGAAGTTATTGCGCGGGTATGGCGAGCGTTCGAGACGTGTGAGATGTTTGTTATGTTTTTAGAAGGTGTTGTAGTGGCTTTGTTTTGTTTTGTGTGTGTATTTAGTCTGTAACATCCATTTGCTTTTAAGCAAACCTATCCGTTGATTACACATATAATCCCGGGATGTCTACACGGATAGCAAAGTGTCTGCCTCTCTGATCAGCCGGCTTGCAATTAATGGGATAGTTGAAGGTTCTAAGAGGATTGAACCCGCGCCACAGACCTTTACATTAGAAGGTTTTTAATAGTGAAGCTGCTGCTGTAACCGACTGAGCCATATAGGCAGCTCTTTTATATATATATATATATATATATATATATATATATATATATATATATATATATATATATATATATATATATATATATATATATATATATATATATATATATATATATATATATATATGTATATATATATGTATGTATATATATATTTAAACAATTCATGGGATGACTATAATATGCCGTAGTAAAAAGTCTTGTCATATTTAATTCAACAGTAACGAACAAAGCAGAAGTAAAAAATGAGAAGAATAAAATGAAATAAGAAATAACGTAAAGAAATCAAGACGCGATGAGAGAGAGAGAGAGAGAGAGAGAGAGAGAGAGAGAGAGAGAGAGAGAGAGAGAGAGAGAGAGGACCGAATATTTACAAAAGCAAAAAGAGGGCAAAACATGACCTCATGAAAAGTTCGCCATCTAAGTGAGGGAAGGAAGTCAGGATTAAAGGACTCTGCTAAAAGTGGATGGTTTAGTTTCTGAGTTTCTCAGGTCCTAGGAGGAAGAAGGACTGCGTAGGACTCTCCTGAAGAAGAGGTCCTAAGGACCCTTTATGAGGGTTGTGGAAAAGGGGAACTTGAGTCTTTATGAGGTGATGGACGAAAGTTCTCAACAATGGGGAATTCGGCTCTTGGGGATCGAAGGGAATTGCACAGCTGAGTCGAAGTCCACTTATATATCTCTTTCAGTGGTTGGTAGACATTATTATTATTATTATTATTATTATTATTGATGAAGAAATCCACAGTAAATATAAATTATAAACACGTATTTATTATTATTATTATCTTATTATTATTATTATTATTATTATTATTATTATTAAAGCATCTCTTTCATCTTAGGCCTTTCAGTTTGTCTATGCACGAAGAATAAATATGCATGTGTGGGGGGTTCTTGGAAAAATGGAAGTAATAGAGAATTTTAAGAAATGAGTGTCATGGATATGTTCGTTCATACATAAATCATATTGTTCCAAGACTTCACGAAGTCTAATGTTGTATCTAACAAGCTTAAAGCAACACAGGCAACAGTAGACAAGTTCCAGAGAGAGAGAGAGAGAGAGAGAGAGAGAGAGAGAGAGAGAGAGAATGTTGTTAGATACCATAAAAACACTTTCCACTTACTGGCATTCTCAACCACATTCTCTTTGCGGACAGAATTCTCGTTTGATCCAAATTCCTGATTCCGTAAACGACGAAATTAGGAAGAAGAATTAGCGAGAATAAAAGAGCGCCGCTTTTCGCTAACTCCCTCATAAATCATCCTTTATTACCCTTTCAGGAAACACTTTTATTTACTCCCTTAATGTAAAAGGAAGCTCCATTTACACGGGAGATGAAGAGGCAGGAAATTGTCTTGTGAAAAATTCTTCCATTTTGCTATCGCTAATCGCTGTGGCATTTTACTGAATGATATTTGGTTAAATTCATTTTTTCAAATTCTTCAAATTTATAAGATTTATATTCTTTTTCCAACAAATTTTTTTTTTAATATCCATAGAAACATATTGTCAGACAAGTTCAAATTGGCATTAGGTTTACTATATAATACTAACTGATATAAACTCACTTTTATGGTGATTATTCCATGATATTCTCCTTGGTGAATGAAGGAGTGTTCATATAAATCGAAAATTATGTTTTCGTGTCAAAAGACTTCTGTTCCTCACTTCGTCCGTCTGTCTGGATGTCAAAAGGCAGCAAAAAACATCACATGACTTTGTAATGAGTTCTTGGATTGCCACACATTAAAAAAAACTTAAAGCGAAAACTGTAGAAATATCACCAATCATTATTATTACTGTGATAGCATAGAACAAAATATAGAATTTAGGCCAAAGGCCAAGCGTTGGGGCCTATGAGGTCATTCGGCGCTGCAACGGATACTGACGGTAAAAAGGTTTGGAAGGTGTAACAGGAGGACAACTTTTTGCAGTTGCGCTATGAAACATTAATTTTGAGAGGGAAAGTAAGACGGAAGAAAGAGAATATGAGGAGGTGGCAGTGAAAGGAATGTTGTTTAGTGAGAGGGTTAGGGAATAGTAAGATGGAAGTTTCTTGAAGAGAGTTCATGTCATCTTGGTTTCAGTTTGCAGTCTCAGAGAACAAGGAGTAGGTACAGTAGATAAGGAATGAAAGAGGGTTTGCAACTAGGGGCCCAAGGGACGATTTCGGCAAAGAACCTTAAGTAGCAGACTGCTTTGATCTATTTGCGAACTTAAATAGATATTTTTTTATCTAGGGAGAGTGCAACGTGGGTAAAATGACGTCCTGTGAAAAATGGAGGTGCACTGATCAGACAATGTCACTAACATGAATATGAAAGGTTCCCAGAACTCTTGGGATTACTGTTATAGTATGATGATCCTGATTATATTTCCTGATTAGAAAGAAAGTTCATGTCAATTTTGGTTTCAGTTGAACAGTCTCAGAGAACAAGAGGTTTTCTGAGAACGAAAGTACCTGGGAATTCTTCACCCACGCGAGAATGTTTGACAATCATTCTCGGTTCAAAACCCCATTCCCCCATATTCAAAAACTGATGTCCTTCGTCAGGTTTTAGACATTTTGGCCCAAGAGCTAAGTCTGTGTTTGAAGACAGCCTTAACTTTTGAAGTCTCGAGAGCAAAGTGGGCGTCTGTTGTTATGTGACTGGTATTCGGAAAAGTCATCAGTGAGTGGTTATGTTGGAAAGGATAAAATCTCACAGCTTCACGTTTTTGTATTATTAACGGGGAAAACATATAACAGTTTTGAAAAAGTTGGAGAGGCTGTGCATTAAAAACCAGGGTAATGGGCGTGATGAAGGCCTGTAGAGATGTTGAAGGAATTATAACATAATTTTGCACATAGTTTTTCTGTAAAAGAAAACTATAGAGATGGCTTTGTCTGTAAGTCTTCTCTTCTTTTTCTTTAAATCCTTTTTCTGTCCGCCCTCAGATCTTAAAAACTACTGAGGCTAGAGGGCTGCAAATTGGTATGTTGATCATCCACTACCTCCAATCATCAAACATACCAAATTGCAATCCTAAACCTCAGTAGTTTTTATTTCATTTAGAAGGTTAAATTTAGCCATGATCGTAAAACTTCTGGCACCCGATATAGTCTGTGGGACCAACAACATAAGGCCACCACCGGACCGTGGCTACAACAAGTTTCATGGACTGCGGCTGAAAGTTTCATACAGCATTATACTCTGTACAGAAAACTCGATTCATCAAGCATACCAAAGCAAACCTCACTAGTGTTTATTTCATTGAAGGTTAATTTTTACTTGTTTATATGTTGAATCAACTGTAATTCTTGACATAACATAAAACAGGGAATATCGTTAGTGTTGTACAAACAAGAGGTCCAATATTTGACTGTGTGACTCAAAGTTTTACTTTAAAAAAGCCTAATAAACATATTATTAACGATAAAACAACCCTTTCAAAGTCGTTCTTGTGAGTGAAGGAGAATTTCAGTCTTATATAGTATGAGAAAGCTTTCAGAATTCTACGTTCATCTTTCTGGAACTAAATTCTCAGTTCCAGTGTATTTCTATCTCAGAGAAACGAAGCACAATAACTTTTCTGATGGCGAACAGAGGACCACTCCACCTCCTGCATTCACACTCGACAACAACAAATATTTGACAAGAGACTAAAAAAGTGGATAGGAATCTTGCTCAAATTTTGCACCAGTACTTGAACACTGAAATTGCAACCTAGATTAGCAATGAACATATCTTCATTAAAAGTAATACAAAAATAACTTGAAATTATTCTGTCTGTGAATAATTACGTGTCCTAACTACGCCCAATTTACCCGAGACCTGAAAGATAAATAATTCATTAAAAGCAAACAGGACTTATTAACACTGACAGAGAAGCGTGGGGGGGGGGGGGGATTGGGAAGGCAAACGCTCCTTTCTTCATCTTAGACGAATTCTCATCATGTTCCTCTAAAGCCTGACACTGTTGATAGGAAAATATTCATAAAAAAAGTATAGAATCCTGTAATTTGTGAAGGAGACTTAAACACGATTCAGAAAGGTCATCATAAATGGTGAAATATAAACAAATGATTTGGAGTGAAGTCTTATGAAAATGTTGGCGTTTTCATCTGATGCTATGAAAAAAGCCTTTATGACAACGGAATCAGTATTATTATATTTTTTCCTTTATTTATGATGGTTTAATCATCTAAGGCCTTTATTTTAATTGAGTGATCTGCAAGAGTAATTTACGGTACTTATCTCGAATGCAGATAAGGAAATCTGATTCATCTTTCGTTTCAAAGGAGGGAATGTTGGGTCCCTCTTCAGACAAGACCTCTCCCCTTGTTGTGCTTACATAATAATTCCTTCAGACTCTTCTGTCCTTGAAGTTCTGGCCCCCTTAGGGGATTAGTGCCGTCAGTGCTCCTCACGTGGTGCACTGCAGGCATTACTTAGGATTCTTTGCAGCGGCCTTCCATGGCTGCAACCCCTTTCATTCCTTTCACTGTACCTCCATCCATATTCTCTTTCTTCCATCTTACTTTCCTCAGCCCTCTCCTAACAATTGATTCATAGTGCAACTGCAAAAGGTTTTCCTCCTGTTACTTAACCTTTCAAACCTTCTTACTGTCAATTCCCTTTCAGCGCTGAATGACCTCATCATAGGTCCCAGCGCTTGGCCTTTGGCCTAAATCTTATATTTCAGTTCCAGTTTAAGTTCTGGCAACAATGAACATGCCACACCTAATGCTATTCTGTTCTGTGCCTTCTCTCGTTTTGCTGTAAGATACAGTCTTATAGATACGTAATACAGGTGAAGACAGGTTTCAGAAAAGGGTTTTGACTTTACCGATGGTTAGAGGGTGTCCTTACAGTGTTTTCGGCAATGTTTCCATTAATGTCCACTCAGGGTCATCTCTTGTTCCGTCTAATCTTCACCAGCGTTCAAAGCATAGTTGATGCTTCAAATGGCTTTTTATAACTTGTTCTACAAATGCCACTTATGTTTTCATTTCAAAGTTAAGGTCAATATTTACTCTTATCATGAACCACCTAATAATGGGTCTAGGGATCTGGGAACATTACTTCATGGAACTATTGGGTTCAAAGTGATTCATCTTCATGCTCCTTGTGACAAGTTTCTGATATAAATTCGCCTCATTCTGATATCCTCGTTTTTAGAGAGACGGACTATTCTACAACTTCAGGTAAACGCCTGTCCCTGATTATCATGTACAGTACATGCTTTCAATATTCTTGTTTTCTTTTATCTATTACCTGATTCCTTTGGGTTTTTCTTATCAAATTTTTTTTCCTTCTATTTTAGCATCGCTGGTTTGAAAATCCTGACCCATTTTTCTCCACTTGAGAGAACCCCCCAAAATTGTGGGGGTCAAACTCTATAGTGATGTTAATTCCAAATTATTAAAAAATAACTTAAATGTATAATAGTTCTATCTGTTGATACGTATTGTCACTCTATAGTGATATCAGTTTCAACTTACGGTAATAAAAAAAATTAAATATATGTATAGCAATTTTATTTGCATATGCAAATAAACTCCGGAAGCAGAACAATAGATTTGGGCTATAGAAAAGACCAAAAACTCTTTGAGTTAAAAAAAAAAGTACATTGCATGTTTTGTCAACTTGCCAAGAAAATATATATGGCCTTTTCTCGGTGGAATTAGGTTTATATTTTGCACCTGTTTACAACATGCCTACAAAATTACAGAATAAATTGTACTTGAAGTTAAAAGCATTAGTGTACTTACTCCAGAATGGAATGAACAGCTGGACAATTGATTTAAACTTTTTCGCCGTAAAAAAGCATATTTTGCCCAGTGTAAATTTCTTTTTCTGACATATAGTTATCTTCTATATTTTTCCCTGAAATATTCATTTAATTATAATTATATATAAGAGAGAGAAGAGAGAGAAAGAGTAAGAGAGAGAGAGAGAGAGAGAGAGAGAGAGAGAGAGATAGAGAGTATGGCTTATAAACATTTTTTATTGTTTCTTGATTGCTGTTTACCTTCAAATCCTTTGATACGTTTTCATTCTCAACCGATTCCTGAAGGAGAAATGTGACCTTACACTCAAAACCAGCCTTCGATCTCTCTCCTGTGAAGGACTTTGCAAACCGGATATCCCAAGTCAGCCTCTCTCATGTTTCCCAAAGGACGTTTGAAGTCCAAAGGCGATGAAAAGTCCACTTGGAGATAATCTCTCGAGAGTCTTTTATTCACAGTTCACAAGGCTTAATTCTCTAAAGTGTCAATGAGGGTCTCGACGGTAAATTGCAAAGAAGATTCTAATTTGTTTTCTTTATGTAATGTGGAATGGAGATGGATAATATACACGACTTCCCTCTTCTCTTTTCCTATAAGCTTCTTCCTCCTCTTTCTCTCTTTCTGTCTTGATTTAAAACTATCCATTGCTTCGAAATATGAGATTAATATATATAATATTAATATTTATTGGCTATTTCAAACCTCAAGAAGGGAGAAAGAGAATCAATATAAATTCACCATAGATGAAACGAACGGAATATTTCTCTCTCTCTCAATAGATGGATAGATATATAGACAGACTGATAATGAATTTCGTAGAAGCTCAGAAAGGTCTTCAGGACTTCGAGTGGAACGTGACCTCAACTTCTGTGGTAAATAACGTCGATGGATTATACTCTGTTATATTACCATGTTAAATGTAATCATCGATTACATTTCAAGGTTTGAAAGAACAAATTACCTTTATTAGCAGTTAAGTCATTCCCCTCTCTCTTGATATAAATGTTAAGGTTAATTAGTCAATCAGCAACCCATAATCTGTTAATAACTTCTTGGTGACATCAAAGAGATGCGTCCATTTGTTCATAGACTCTGATGCCTTGAAATAATTCGACATAATTCTCGTCTAAATATTCTAGAGTAACTTCTTCTTAACTGCTAAACATAAAGAATGAAATGACATTTAATATTTTCCTGCCATGTATATTACCGTTACCATTTCCTTCCTCCCATAAATACCATAATGGAATGTACCTTTTCCCAGTAGCCTTCCGGTTCAGGTCAAAGTGAAATTGAATCTGTTTTGGTTACAAATCTAAGACGGAAATTCTGGTTGAAGCTGCGTCAGAAATACCTGGGGACTGCCGTCATAAAGATGTGGAAATATATTTTCATGTAATTTAAGTGTAACTGGAAAGGAAATGTCATTAATAACTCAGAGAAATATCGCTGTAATATTTCCGCCATTATCACCAAATCTTTAAAGGAAGAAAAAATGGCAAGGGCAGAGCTAAGGTAACAACATATGGGTAGGGGTAGGGGCAAAGGTGAGGGCATGGTAAAAGTAAGGGTCAGGTTAAGATTTACAGGTAAGGATAAGGTAAGGCTAGGTAAGGGCATGAGTAAGAGTGGGGTTAAGGTTAAAGGTCTCTCTTATAGTTAAGGTAAGAACAAGATTAAGAGTAAGGTAAAAGCTAAGGGCGAGTCAGTGGTACCAAGGCAAGGGTAAGGAGAAAGTAAGAATAAGAGCAAGGGTAACAAATGGCCTTTATTAGCAATTAAGTCATTAAGATAAAATGGGTGATTAGTCAATCATCAAGGTAAATGGTGGCAAAGGATGGGTAAATGCAAGGGTATGGGTAAAGGAAAGTCAGTAAATAGGTAAGGCTAAAGGTAAAGGCAAGGGCAAAAATGAAGTAATGGTAAGGGTAAATACCAAATGGTAAAGCAAGGGCAAAGGTAAGGTAAGGGAAATGGTAAGGCTAAAGGTAAGGGCAAGGGCAAGAAAAAGGGGCCGTCATAAGGGTGTGAAATATAGGGTCATGTAAAGGGTAAGGGAAATGTCAAATAAGGTCAAGGGCTATGGAAATCCGCCATTATCACAAAATCTTTAAAGGGTAAGGGCAAGGGGAAATGGTAACAAGGAGGGTAAGGGCAAAGGGAAATGGTAAAGGAAAGGGTAAGGGCAGGTAAGGATAAAAGACTAGGTAAAAAGTAAAGGGTTAAGATTAATGGAAATGGTAAAGGAAAGGGTAAGGGCAAGGGAAATAGTAAGGGCAATGGAAATGTAAGGGCAAGGGAAATGGTAAAGGAAAGGGTAAGGGCAAGGGTAAGGGAAAGGAAAATGGTAAAGGGGTAAGGGTAATGGAAATGGTAAAGGAAAGGGTAAGGGCAAGGGAAATAGTAAGGGCAATGGAAATGTAAGGGCAAGGGAAATGGTAAAGAAAAGGGTAAGGGCAAGGGGAATGGTAAAGGAAAGGGCAAGGGAAATTGTAAGGGCAAGATTAAGGGCAAGGGAAATGGTAAGGGCAAGGTAAGAACTAGGGGTAAGGGCAAATGTAAAGGAAGGGCAAGGGTAAGGGTATGGGCAAGGGAAATGTTAAAGGGCAAGAAATGGTAGAGGCTAGGGAAATGGTAATGGTTAAGGGCAAGGAAAATGGTAAAGGAAAGGTTAAGGTCAAGGAAAATAGTAAGGCAATGGAAAAGGCAAGGTCAAGGGAAATGGTAAAGGAAAAGGTAAGGGCAAGGGTAAGGGCAAGGGAAATGGTAATGGTAAGATCAAGGGCAAGGTAAAAGCAAGAGCTAAGGGTAAGGCTAAGAGTAAATCTTTGGTAAGCCTAAAGGGAAGAGCAAGGGTAAAGAGGGGAAAAGGGTAAAGGAAAGGTTAAGAAGGAAAAGGACCAAAGAGCTCCCATCCATTCTCCCTCCTAAGGGGAAAAGTGACATTCTCTCTCCCTCTCTCTCTCTCTCTCTCTCTCTCTCTCTCTCTCTCTCTCTCTCTCTCTGGGTGTGTATGTGTGTGTGTGTGTGTGTGAGCGCAGAAATGTTCCTCAGTAAATGAAATTTATAGTCCTGGGAAATGATCCTCGTCACCTTCGCCTGGGAAAAGTTCGCTTTTCCTCTGGACTCAGGTACGTGCCAGTGGTTCTCTCTCTCTCTCTCTCTCTCTCTCTCTCTCTCTCTCTCTCTCTCTCTCTCTCTCTCTCTAATTATAGTTCTGTCAACTGTTTCAGTGCGACCGTCTCCTTATGCTCAAGGTCGTGCTTATTGTATGTTTGTGAATCATTACAATAATATATCCAATAATATACGTTCGTCCTTTGTTACTCATATGATAAAAAGTTATCGCACTTTTATCAGAATTGACTTATATCCCACTATAACCATGTCATCAGATTCGATACCGTATTCAGTGAGAGTCAAATCAAATACTGAAACTTTCATTCAACCGAATTTTTCCCCCAACACAAACAACCGAACGCCAATTGTGAAATGTTCATTCATTCATAAAAATGTTATTCATCCATAAAAAAGGCGAATGGTACAGAATTCTATGACAACTGGCTTTCATAAATCATTATTTTCGTTCCAATGCAGTGATCTTTTGCCTCATTCAGGGTTTATAAACAAAATATGTAAATACATAAATGAATCAGTTTTCACCGCAATCCTAATTTAGTGACAGTGGGACTTTGCTTATTCCTTTTTTGAATATAATAATAAACACATCAATTCTGATTCAGTACTCATAATTAATGCTTACATTTCAACACAAAGGCTCAGTGGATGAGGGCTTCGATGTATTATCAAGTATTTTAGGAAGTTTCTGATATATATTTATTATATGTTTTTCTTTTGAATGCCGTTATGTTTTTTCCTACTCTTTTAAGAAACCCATTAATTTTTTATTTAAATAATTTTAAATAGATGATACAAATGATTTTAGAAACATTATACGATACAAAAGTATCATTTTTCCCAAAGGTATTAGAATTAAATAATTTATTTTAATATATTATATATATATATATATATATATATATATATATATATATATATATATATATATATAATATATATGTTATATATATAATATATATAGAGCCCCCTTTATAGCATAATATAAAATTATATATATACAAAACATATATAATTATATATATATATATATATATATATATATATATATTATATATATATATATATATATATATATATATTATATATACAGTATATTTCAGTTCAAACCATAGACTGAACATTAGATTCGCTGATCAATACACCAGCCATATCCACCAAAGAATTACTACAGTGAACAAAGACTCTTTAAGTTACTAAATACTCAAAAACAACTGAACAAAAATAACTGTTTGTGAGATGTTATTATTCAAACGGTATTATCTTTTTGACTCCCCTAACAGTGTTACTTCAATAAAAGACACCATATAACTGGTAAACATTTATGCAAACTTTACTTTTGGTCAGATTTCATTCACACATACAGGATCTTTTTAAATGTGTATGTATGTATGTATGTTTATGTATGTATTATATATTATATATATATTTTATATCCATATATATGTTATATATATATATATAAATATATATATATTATATATTTCATAATATATATATATATACATATATATGATATCATGTATATATAATATATATATATATAATATTTATATATGGCTTATATATATATATATATATCCATATATATATATATATATAGCCATATCACACATTACCACAGGTGAAAAATAAGAAACGGGGTGTAGGTCCTGATCGGTTTCGACTTTATGTTCCAAACCATTGACGATGGACTGATACAGAGTACCAGATTGAGAAGTCACAAATATATATACTACAAGAACTTTACTTTTGAACATACACAACCGTTAGAGGCCCATATCCCCACTTTCAGGCCGGTGTCGAGCTAGGATGTCTTTAAAACTCATTTGGCTAAAAATCACAATAGACTCTTTTTGGGGACATTCATGATAAACAGACCATTTCTTTAACCTCAGATCCACACCTGACAGGTGTCATATCCAGAGTTTGGAAACTCATTAACATTACTACCCTCGTACTGTGTTTACAAATATGATAATCCTATTTTCATATCTCTTTCCTACCTTAAAGTTTAAACAATTTACAAATTTCTTTTGATATTAAAGGATCAAGTTTATACATCCCTTGACTGATATTCATATTATGGTTGTAACTTTCTTTTATGAAGCTAGATTCAATGATGTTCCTTTCCAGTGCATTATTAGAATATACTATCCTTTTTGCCCTTTCCAGTTGATAGCATGATTGTTCTCACTAACATGTACAAATATACCACTGTTCCCTTATGCATATCTCACATTTTTTATGTTGTTCAATTCTTTTTTTCCAGTGCTTTCCCGGTTTGGCCAATATAAAAGTTGTCACAAGACTTCACGGAATTTTATATACACACCCTTTAATATTGTCTGGGGAGTTCTTGATAAGTACATTTTTTCATTGTTGTATTGTTCTTAAATGCGACATTAACACCAAAATTTTAAGAAGATGAGGGATATCTTTCATACTATTATTATAAGGCAGAACAAGCAAATTTTTTGTGTTGTAAAGGTTCTTTCTGGTTTTGATACATAGTCTTTTTGCCGCTTCATATGCACTGTTTAATACACTATCAGGATATTTCAATTTTTTGCCTGCATTCCTAATCTTATCTATTTCACCATCAATATATTCAGGGCTACTATATACTGTAATGCTCTTAAAAAAATAGATGAAAACACTGATTTTTAACCTTTTGCTTTGTCCAGAATAGAAATGCACATAGGAAGAGTGGGGATATGGAGCCTCTAACGGTTGTGTATGTTCGTCACATACTGTTCTTGTAGTATATATATTTGTGACTTCTCACACTCTGTATCAGTCATTTATGTCAATGGCTTGGAAATAAAGTCGAAACCGGTCAGGACATTGTTTCTTATTTATCATATATAATATGTGTGATAAATGAATCATATACAAAGTGATAATAATCATATATATATATATATATATATATATATATATATATATATATATATATATATATATATATATATATATATATATATATATATATATGAAATTATCACTTACCTTACATGGCACTGAAGGCCACAAAGGCATATGATATAAATATTTCCCGGGCTATCCATCATTACGAAGCCAGGAATAATAATTATTCCTTGATGATATTCCAAGCGATTCCCAATATGTCAGAATGAATTAAACATTTCACCAGCGGGAAGAAATTCGCTACAGTTTGAAAATCATTTCGACCAGAAAAAATATTGTGGGAATTTTTATATTTCTCTTTGTGCCCAGTAAATTCTAATTGAAATGAAAGTCCCTCTGATTACATGGATTTCGATATTAATTATGTTAATCCTTTATTCTCTCATTGCCTAATTTCCATTTATCCTCAGAATATTACTATTACTCCTCCAGCAAAGACTTTCAGATTTCCACCGGAATCTGCAGTTCCTCTTCACTGTCCCCAATCAATAATGTGTCATCTGCAAACATCAACCATTAAACAATCCATTCATTATTCACAGATATATCAAACACCTTTGTATTTACATCCATAATGAAACTGGACAACCATGGAGACATATCGCTTCTTTTTCTCACGTTTGCTTTTACAGCAAACCAGTCACTCTCCCGTCTACATGTTCTATCATGCACTTTCCTTGTTGCATAACTTTTAATCATCCTTATAGCCTCTCTACCGACTGTATCATAAGATTTTATTAGGAGTAAATTTAAAGCATAAATCTTTTTTCTTTGATTTGTTTCCCACCACATTTTATAGCAAACCAGTCACTCTCCCGCATTTAAGCAGAGTGCGTGGTAGAAAAGATACTTCTTATTTGTCTCATAACTTTTAACACCAATATTTATTGCCCCTCTATTGCCTTTATCGTGAGACTAAATTGTGTCTAAACTTTTCATATAACTGTTTCATTAAAGCATTGTATTCATACAATCTTCATTCTGTACTTTCTCAATCAGACTCTTACCATACACCCTATCAAAAATAAAAGTCTAACCACATCTTCATAAAGAATGGCCTAACAATAGAGTAAATGCGGCAATGAAGTTGGCCAGAGAATGGAAAGATGCTGTCTTGAAGCCTTTCTCTTCGTTGTTATTCCTGTAACGGGAATATTTCGCTGTTTATTGCTGGTCCTTAGAATAAGCATAACTCCAGATTACCTTCGGATAACCTTTCTTATGCCTTTTAGCCTTTTGCTTCCTCATAAAATGTTGTGGATCTGTTGCAGATGCAGGGGAGGGGTGTGTGTGTGTGTGTGTGTGTGTGTGTGTATATATATATATATATATATATATATATATATATATATATATATATATATATATATATATATATATATATATATATATATATATATATATCAGGTAATTTTTGCCTTTGTTTTTCATTTCTTATGAATATTGTAATGTGCTTGCTTATAGGTTCCATTGTATATATATATATATATATATATATATATATATATATATATATATATATATATATATATATATATATATATATATACACATATATATATAAATATATATATATATATATATATATATATATATATATATATATATATATATTAACTTTATCACATACACAATTGTTCTGTGCATTAGTGGAATTACTAAAAGGACCTCATTAAAACTGGATGGTATCTAATGGAGTATTTATTCTGAAAAAGTTACAAGCTTTTTTGGACAAACAGTCCACATTATCAAGTATCCTAACAATGAGGAGAGTAGTCCAGCTGTATTTATATCTGTGTGCTGGGTACTTTTAATCCTATAATCGCCTAGCTCCTCCTGTGTGGCCCCCACCGTGATCTTGGTCTTTCTCTGCTCCCTTCTTCCAGGTGTCCGTTTTCTTCTCTTGCGTTTTTCCTTCGTTTCCTTGCTACTGGATTTTTCTGGATATGCTGTCTTCAAAGCCGTTTCCGGTGTTCCTGCCATTGTGTTGTTGGCGCAAGTTATGAAAGCGTTCTCCACAACCAGTCCGGACGTTTTGTTGGTGTTCCTGTACAGAAAACTCATATTTTCCCAGTCTATTTTATGATAATTTTCCCAACAGTGTTTGGCAACTGCCGACATCTGATTATAATGCCTTATGTTCTGCAGATGTTTTGTTTGCTTCGCTCTTTACACACACACACACACACACACATATATATATATATATATGTATATATATATATATATATATATATATATATATATATATATATATATATATATATATATATATATATATACACACACACACATACGAGGTATGTCTACTGAATAACGAGACTGTGATAATTCCACCTAGTAAGAAAGGCAGTCAGAATCGGTCGTAACTGCAAGCGTGGTGGCTTTGAACATGACTGAACCTTCCTGACAAGCAGCCACACTCTATGACGTTCAGTTGATTGTAAGTCGCCATTTTGTTTGGTTGTTTTTTCTGTTGTAGGACTAAAAAATGCGAAGTTTGAAAGTTTCATTCTTCACCAGGACAATGCGCCTGCTCACACAGCAATTTCTGTAAAGAAGCAGATTTTGATCGACAAGCACATTACTTCATATGAACATCCTCCATTTTCGCCCGATTTAGCACCGTGAAACTTTTATCTTTTCCCGAAAGTTAAATCAGTGCTTAAAGGGACACGTTTTGGGTCAGTTGATGCTGTAAACAAGAAAACGGCGGATGTGTTGAAACAGCTGACAGAAATTGATTTCCTCCTGCATGCCTTCGACCAGTGGAAAAGAAGACTGCAGTAATGTATTGGTGCAAATGGGAAGTGTATTCAAGGGACGAGCCTTGGATTTGTAATACATATAAATAAAGGTGAGTTATTTAATCTGTCTCGTTATTCAATATACATATATATATATATATATATATATATATATATATATATATATATATATATATATATATATATATATATATATATATATATATATATATATATATATATATATATATACAAAATCATCACTTGCCTTACATGGCACTGAGGGCAACAAAGGCATGTAGAAATATTTCCCTACCTATCCGTCATTACGTACCCACGAATAATAATTATTCCCTGATGATATTCCAAGCGACTCCCAATATGACAGAATGTTTCACCTGCGAGAAGGAATTCCCCAAAGTTTTTCGACCAGAAAAAAATATAATTTGTGGGGACTTTTGTATTTCAGTGTGTCCTGTAAATTCTAGTTGAAATGGATAATCTGCACTTACATGGATTTCGATATTTAGTCATATTAATCACTTATTATCTCATTGCATATATAGATAGTATATATATATATATATATATATATATATATATATATATATATATATATATATATATATATATATATATATATATATATATATTGCCACTGATGTGATGAGTTTAATTAGTCATTTCCTGAAGAAGTTATTTACTCACAAAGTTCCTCAATGAATCCTTTTTCCTCTGAGTTACCTCAAAGACGCCAAAGCAGAGGAAGGAGGGAGGAAGGAAGGAAGGAAGGAAGGAAGACGGGAAAAAAGGAAGGAGAGAAACTCCCAATATCCCAGACCATCCTTAACGTTGCCTCTTGAAAGCAATTGGTGCCAAAGTGCCTTGTATTACTCCTCTCTACTCCCGGAGCAGGACATGACAGCGAAGGAGGAAGAGCAGGAGTAGAATGAATAAAAGAAATGGGAGTTTTGGGAGTAGTGTCTGCTGCAGGGAGTAGGTAGACAAGAAAAGAAGAAGAAGAAGAAGAAAATAAACTGTTCAGGAGCAATACCATTTCCCTCTGGTCAACCAGTGAGAAAATAAACGAAGTTGGAAGAGATATGAAAGCGAGTAATAAATATGAAAATATAAAACTGCTCTAAAAAATCTTTACGGTGACGCATATTAAGAAGTCTATAAGAAAAACTGGACTTGTGTAAATAACTGTCGCGAAATTTAAATGTGTTTCTTTTACCTAATTTTGCATGTTATTCTCCTTAAGGATCCTACCTCATATATCTTCAGCCAAATATCAGGACAGGTAGTCTGAGGCAAAAAATAATAGCGGTAGTCTTAAGACAAATTATCTTGAGGTAGCATCTTTAAAGCATCTTAAGATAATTTTGATTATACTGAGTAATTCTGTAGCATATTTAGGTAATTCTGCAACATTTTAAGATATTTCTGATTATCTTGAGATAATTCTGTAACGTCTTTACGTAATTCTGTAGCATCTTAGATTCTGTAGCATCTTGAGATAATTCTGTAGCATCTTGAGGTAATTCTGTATCAAAATCATATTTTTTGTGATCTCATACTTGATCGATTCCTAAGATAAATTTTTGCCTTGTTTTGTTGTGATAATGTTGAGTCTACGAGGACTTCTGACCACTGGTTGTAATCGAAGGACATCAAAGTTAATAAATGCACGTCTTTCCTCAGTTCCAAACACCTGGACTTGACATCGAAGGAGCGTAGGACCCCTGAATCCTTCAAGGACAATTGGGACATCACTAATCCTGGTGAGTGTTCCCGTAGAGTTTCATTGACCAGTTTTCTTTTTCGCTTCAAGGTTTTTGTTGTGAGATCCAATGTGGCCATTCGATATTTTTCTATATTTTCTCTAATTGCGTCGAGCGCTTTGACAAAAAATGTTCGTTTCTTTGTAACCTCCAAGGTATTATGAAAAAAAGAACAAATTCAGAGCCTTCGTTTCGGTGTTGTGTTATGCAACAACACCTTGGTAATGTATTATTTGTTCATTTGTTCATTCATACCTTTTATTCATAGACTTAGATAATAAATATTGAAGGTTTGATTTCATTTTTTAAGGAATTTTTTTAACAGAATTATACCCTCTTAAAATTATGTCTTTCAAAGGATGAACAGTTTTGTTCTGACACAGTGATAAAACTCATTCACTAATTCAGATCCTTATCGAAATATGCAAAAGATTTAAAATTAAAATCTATATGTATATATATATATATATATATATATATTTATATATATATATATATATATATATATATATATATATATATATATATATATATATATATATATATATATATATATATATGTATATATATATATGTATATATATATATGTATATATATATATATATGCATATATATATATATATATATATATATATATATATATATATATATATATATATATATATATATATATATATATATATATATATATATATATATATATATATATATATATATATATATAATATACACACACACACACACACATATATATATATATATATATAAATATATATATATAATTTTATGTATATCATCGCATGAGTTTGACATTCTACTCATATATTTATCATGTTTTATGTGTACTGATAATGATTGTTCATTGTATCACTCAGTTTCATTTAGATAACTATTAAAGCACAAAGTTAATATATCTTTCTGAAATAGAATAGTAGCGAGAGAGAGAGATTCGAGTTTTATTTGTCTCATCTGTCATCAGTTTTAACCATGTTTATTAACCCAGGTCTTTTTGATCTGTTCTGGAGACCAATCGTGCTTTTGAGATAAAACATGCCAATCATAAACAGTTGAAATCTGTTTGATATTGATTTATTTCTCATGACGAGAAGAAGATGAATGTTTTGAGTGTTTGATATATTCTACCATCTTATATATATACTATATATATATACTATATGAATATATATATATACATACACACACAGAAATGTATATATTCATTTCAGCTTACTTTTAGATTCAAGGTAAGTGCCTAGTAGAAAATAGGCTTGTTATTTATCTTATACTTTTAACAAAGTTTATTAAAAAAGAAAAGTCTAAAAGGTTTACTGCTTCATCAGTCTTAGAAGAATAAAAAAGAAAGGTCCAAAACCTCATCCAGAAGAGCCACAAGGTCAAGTAGAAGATGAGTGAAAACCGGGACTTGGAACAAGTACTTTCATAGTTTATTCTACATTTTCAAGTTCACACTTGAAATTGAGTACATGAAAATGTAGAATAAACTACAGAAGTACTTGTTCAAAGTCATTGTCATCACTGATCTTCTTACGTGGATTTTACGATATTCTAAAGCACGCGTTCATTTGTTCGACATTGGACAAAGAATAGTCCAACGATAAAATAAATTCTTCAATGAAGTTTGTCAGAGAATGGGAAACTGATATCACGAAGCCTTTCTCTTCGTTGTTATATCTGTAATGAGAATATTTGGCTGTTTGTCGCTGGTCCTTAGAACAAGCACAACTCCGAATTACCTGAGGATAACCTCCGTTATTCCTTTCACCTGTTATTTCTTTTAGCTTTCACTTCGCCGTAAAATGCTGTGGATATGTTGCAGATGCAGGCGATGGCTGTATATACATATCAGGTCGTTTTGCCTTTGTGTTTTGTCTCTGTGTGAATATATTAACTGCAATTCTTTATGCTTGTTGAGATTACAGTTTATATACATAACATACATATATATATATATATATATATATATATATATATATATATATATATATATATATATATATATATATATATATATATATATAATCTATGTGTGTGTATATATTCAATATATATGTATGTATGTATGTCTTTCCTTTCATTAGGACTCTGTATTTTCAATGGCAAAACAGGTGATTACACCTTCTTCTTTGCCTTAATTAAATTATCTGAGAAAATCAGAACATCCATTTTTAACTCCTAATCTCAATCAGCATCCATTAAAGAACGCATATTCCCCCAGAGACCTCCTTTTCAGGAATAACAAATGAATAATGAAAAGCGAGTGATCAAGATTTTCTTCATAATCTACTCTCGTCCAACTGAATTATTTATTTAAACCACAAGATGGTTTCTATTGTGCCTCAGAAACCGTCTATTAAAAACTTTTCTGGTCAACTTTATCTGTTATTCGGAAGACATTGCGTCATGTTTTAAGAGTCTATTTTGAAATCTTCAACCGTTTCCTTCCTATGATTTTGGAGTGACGATTGGTAGCTTATTATATTATGTTTATTTATTAATAAAAATGGGGTTGTCTTAATATATTTAGTATCAACTAGTTTGCTTATTTCGTTTTGTAATTTATTCGAATTGAAGACAGCTTACCATATGCACATGGTGATTTGCACGCTGTAGAATCTTACTTGTCATTAATTTGTTAATTTATCTGTTTTTCTCATAACTGGTCTCCTTCTGTATTTCTTTATTGTCTTCTGTTGCAAGAATGAAATTATTCTTTGGAAACCTGAATTTCAAGCCAATGGCCTTTGGTGGGCTTTTTGCTTGTTGATCAGGGTTCATTTTTATAATAATAATAATAATAATATGAAGGGAGTAGACCTCTATTAAACAGGTCTTATTAAAAAGGATGGCTGTATTATGCGAATTTATCTTATATAGTGTCTTTTCTTCCTTATGATTTTTTCAGGCTCAGCGATGTTAGTCATTCGATATTCATGTTGAAAAACAGAGTGAATATTAAAGTCTTTTATTAAAATATCCAATCAGAAATCGTTCGTCTTGGGTTCATGCTATTGTTTTCGACATGAGAAACCATCATTGGTCTCCTCTCGTGGTTGCAGAAGGTCGTCGTATTAAAATGGGGAGAAGGAGGAGTACCCCTGGATACAATCACGAGGTGCTCAGGTTGGTATTTATAGGGGGTCTTGATTGCTGAATTATGATTGGCTGCCTGAATTATTTATGTAAAATCTCGGGCGGAGCATTTTCATCCAAAAGTTCTGTTTTCGTCTTGCGTGCGAACGTTGTATGAGGATGAAGAGAAGAATTTCGATTCGGATGCCGAATTTTTCGTAAGCTATGGGATCGCTCACCGCATTTCCTCTGGGATGAGAAAGGTTTTTTGAGGTAATGTTGAGTGCTGGTTTTATCCTTCCCAATTTATTTATTCCAAGAGGCAGGCATCATTTGCAATTATTTCGATGTTCGTGATTATTTTATTGCTATTTTCTGGTTATCGACTAGTTTGCTTGATTAAAGATAGTTTTGTAATTTAGAAGTTGAGAAACAGCATGGTGGTCATACTGATGTAAGAACCGAGGCATCTCAGACGGGGCATGAGTACCTTTACGTTTTTTCTTCAAGGGTTAATTTGAGGCTAATTTATCTGTTTTTCTAATAACCAGGCTGCTCGTCTTTCTGCTTTTTAAATAACCAGATGTTGCTTTTTGTTGAATCAACATGACATTATTATGAATATTTGGAAACTGACTAACATTTGAGCCTGAAAATGCGAATCATAAGGGGCTTGTTCCAAAAGACACTGATTAAGATAAATTTTCATAATATAATAATTTTAATAATAATAATAATAATAATAATAATAATAATAATAATAATAACTATTTTCCAAGAAATAAATCATATATAAAATATTAGAAAGGTCCGATAAAAGACTTATCTTAAATCGTTTTACCAAGAGACTCGCGGCTTCCTGAAGCCTGTAACTTGTAGTACGAACTTCCGCAAGAAGGTAAATAAAAATGAAAAAAGAATTTGTCACATTCTTTTTGAAGTGAAGAACGACCTCGCGTGGTGTCTCCTTGAAGAGATTTTTCGCCTTAACTTTTATGAAGACTTTTCCCAGTAATTTTTGGAGCAGCGTCAATATTCTTTTTGGGGAGGTTACAACAAGTTTTGGAGTTACACCAGAAAGGACCTCCAGGAAAAGAGGAGGTTTTACTTTTAAGAGGAAAATGTTTGCAGAGAAACCGTCACTCTGTCGCACCCGTCAGTTCCTTGTCATCATTTTTCGCTTCTCTGGAAATTGTAGACATTCAGTAGTTTTTTAGTTATAGATATCGATATGAAGCTATTGTTCCATGTTCCCCGTAGGCGGGTAGTGCTGTTAGTGCACCTCATATGGTGCACTCTAGGCATTACTTAAGGTTCTTTACAGCGTAACTTCAGACCCTAGTTGCAACCCTTTTCATTCCTTTTACTGTACCTCCGTTCTTATTCTCTCCCTTCCATTTTGCTTTCCACTCTCTCTTAACAATTGTTTCATAGTGTAATCTGCAGAGGATTTTCTCCTATTGTACCATTGTAACCTTCTTAACTCTCAATTTTCTTTCAGCGCTGAATGACCTCATAGGTCCCAGCGCTTGGCCTTTGGCCTAAATTCTATATTCTATTGCATTTCTATAGATCCCCTGAGAACTGTGTAAAGATTCCTAAGCTTTTCATTTTACCGATACACCAAACTTTGAATTGTGAACAATATAGATGGAGTAATGATCAAAATATGTGTACAGGGAGTAGAGGGCAGTGAACGGGTTGGAAAAAATGGGTCTTTAAATGTATTTAATGAACTGTGGAAAGGACAGGAAAGAGAGCAGATGTTTGTATGACACTGTTCGAGGAGGGTAAAAGTGGAGACATGATATTATCAACTACAGCAGAAACACACTGGTGGGATAAGAAGGCCCATTAATATGCTCAGCAAACTTGGAATAAATCGTATATCTATACGTGTATGAAGCATCAAATGAATTGATACAAACATCATAATGAAACTGAAAATATTGATTCAACTAACTAAATGGGCTAAAGCATTCAATCATATACAAATCTGCTGAAATAATCTTTAACAGTTATCGAAAACATATTCATACATTTGCTTCAGTTTGTTATTGTAGACATTTCTTCTGGACCAACGGCCGTCAAGCTTTTGAACCCAGATTTCCATTATCGAACGAATGACATCCATTCGGCGAAAGAATGCAAATGTCAATTTGACCGAATTATTATTATTATTATTATATTATTATTATTATTATTATTATTATTATTATTATTATTATTACTTTTGTTTATTTTTTGTGGGGCGTGTATCACAGTCATCCTATTCGACTGGGTGGTTTTATAGTGTGGGGTTCCAGGTTGCATCCTGCCTCCTTAGGAGTCCATCACTTTCTCTCACTATTTGCTCTGTTTCTAGTAGCACACTTTTCTGCATGAGTCCTGGAGCTACTTCGGCATCTATTTTTCCAGATTCCTTTTCAGGGATCTTGGGATCGTGCCTAGTGTTCCTATGATTATGGGTACAATTTCCACTGGTATATTCCTATTATTATTATTATTATTATTATTATTATTATATTATTATTATTATTATTATTATTATTTATTTCGAATAAAGTCAGGTGGAAAGTTAGAGCGATTCCATTTGTTTGAATTTCAGTCTTGCAGAAATGCAGTTGTGGGTAATTTCTGTTTTCAGTTAACCTCTTTCTTAGGGTGTGTATATATATATATATATATATATATATATATATATATATATATATATATATATATATATATATATATGTATGTATGTATATATATATATATATATATGTATACATATATGTATACATACACACATGTATATACATATATGTATGTATATAATATATATATATATATATATATATATATATATATATATATATATATATATATATATATATATATATATATATATATATATATGTTTATATTTTCAATAGAAAATGGAAGATGGAATCGAAAAAAGAGAGTTATGATAATAAAGATTCCGGTAAGAAAGTCTGTTGTACCATTAATGCAATAATTGTCTTCTTTTAATATATATGAATAAATAAAAATAATATATATATATGCATATCTATACATATATATGTATATGCATATATATGTATATACATATATATATACATATGTATGTATATACGTATATATGTATATATTTATTTATTTATATGTTAAAGAAGACAATTGCATTAATGGTACCAACGAGCTTCTTACTGGAGTCTTTGTATTGCCATAGCTCTCTCTCTTTCGATTCTCATCTTCCATTTTCTATTAAAAACTAAACCAAGTTATTCTCCTTCCATGTGTGTTGTCCTTATCACGACAACTGTTTCGCCTATCCACACCGTTATTCAGTGACAACGGAGCTTTAGCGAAAAGAGAAGAGATCACGTGTGGGGTGTATCAGGAAAGGGCGAGGTTTACAGCTGAACCTTTTTCCCCGCTCTTGTTGGGACATGGGCTTGTCATCAGATGTTCCCAGAACATCTTGAGTGAATCTTAGGCTCATCCAGTCAACATCATTCAGAAGTTTCGCGTCCCAAATGTTCAATGAACGTAGTGAAAACTGATTCCAGAATAGTGCATCTGCGAATGGTAACTGAATTCTGGAAAGGATTTTGAATGACGCCTCAGAGCGTCATAAGTCATCCAAAGTGAGAAAAAAATAATTTTCAGCAAACCAGAAGCCGACCACTGAAATAAAACGTCAAAATGACGAACTGAATATCTCAGAAAATGCCGCTCAGGACATTACAAGTGACTTTGCTTCTGAGTAGTTCCTGTTGCATGGTACCAGAGGGGCCAATTAGCTGAGCATATTCTGTTGCAAAGTCATTCTTTCAAGTTTATCATCCAGAGGAGGCCAATTAGGCAGCTAACAAATAGTGTTAATTGTTTTATCAATAAATATTCTGAACGATTCACGGTTCACTGCTGAGTGACAAGTACTGTGGACAAAATATAGTGAGTTTTTATTGAATCTTTATAATAAATTCTCCTAATGCACATAGATTGACTTATAAAGTTTTGCATAACTTGTCGCTTCCATTCTGAATGCAAATGTAAGTAAAAATTAATGTATAACCAAAGATTCATAAAGATTTTTCTAAGAGCAATTATTTTACACAGTGCAAGTGAATGCATGCAAGGCGTTGCTTATTAACACCAACTTGCAACTGGCATAATTTGGCAGCAAATAATTTCCACACTAAAGAAAGGAAATCTGCTTCCTCCTTTTGACCATTTGCACTTGATGTTCTTCTCACTGCTTGCTCAGATGGAATTAAAGGAGCATTAGCATCAGATAGGTGGCTCGATTTAGTCTCAACTGAAGCCGCTGTGGAATGTGAGGTGCAAATTTGGGACAGAAATGCAAGAGAGAGAGAGAGAGAGAGAGAGAGAGAGAGAGAGAGAGAGAGAGAGAGAGAGAGAGAGAGAATTTTCGCCTTTTTCATGTAATGCTTGTCAGTTAAAGAATGTCAGAATAACTGCTAATAGAAAATTTTTTCATCACTCCTGCGTACTTTCTCTCGTACGCTTGCACGCGCGCGCGCACACACACACACACACACACGGATGGGTATATAAATCTGATTGCCCCGGATGTAATCTGAGGACTTAGGTAGGATCGACACTGAGTTTGTTGAAGGAACGAATCGACTGCCACAGGGCGTCAGTTATCGCACTGTTTTCAAATGGAATAATCCTGAATTCTCAAGCACCCGAGACCATGCCCATAAAATGCAAATAAAATAATATCCAGTACAAAGATTTTAAAGTTCTGGGCATGGCACAGATCCACCAAATGCTGGCGATTTTAGAGTCTATTTATATAAGGGGCAGCTCCCCAGTTAAACGCCCAGTCTTCTTCTTGGGCACCTTTGTACCTCGCGAGATTTCTGTTGGTCTGGTTGTGGTCCTATATTGGGGAGAGAAAGAGAGAGAATATACAATTTAGGCCGATGGTCCAAAGCGCAGGAACCTTAAGGTCATTCAGCGCTGAATGGAAAATTGAGAGTAAGAGATTTAAAAGGTGTAACAGGAGGAAACCTCGCAGTTCCGCCTTGAAATAATTGTTAGAAGAGGGTGGAAAATGAGATGGAAGACAGAGAATATGAACGGAGGTTCAGTAAAAGGAATGGAAGAGGTTGCAGCTAGGAGCCGAAGGGACTCTGCAAAGAACCTTAAGCAATGCCTACAGTGCACCGCATGAGGTGCACGAACGGGTAATGCTGCACTGGCATTCTGTCCCCTTTTCCCTTCCTGAATGCTTGTTTCCCTCTTAATTCCTTTTTACCTAATGTCAACACTTCTATCAATATTCTTATATCAATTATTTTATTCAATTAATTCGCTTGTGAATTTTAAGTCGTTTCCTTTTATCGTGAGGATGAGATGCTGTTCTTGTAACTTTTGCTATTTTTTTTCTAATAAACCTTCTTACAAGACTTCTGGGACATGCCTTCTCCTCCTGACTGGGATATATATATATATATATATATATATATATATATATATATATATATATATATATATATATATATATATATATATATATATATATACATATATATATATATATATATATATATATATATATATATATTATATATATACACATATATATATATATATATATATATATATATATATATATATATATATATATATATATATTATATATACATATATATATATATATATATGTATATATATATATATATTTATACATATGTATATATATACATATATTAATTCTTCCCAGTCTCATCAATATTTCAGTTCATACACCCACAACAAAACTTATCCTAAATAGCAGAGAGAGAGAGAGAGAGAGAGAGAGAGAGAGAGAGAGAGACAAATCCTCTGTCGTTTTCTGGTAGTTTTGTATTTAGATGATTTGATATAGACATTGACATTTCCTTTATTTTTGACCGAGGTTATGGGCTTGCAACTTATCCTAAGTCGAATTATAGTTATATATATATATATATATATATATATATATATATATATATATATATACATATATGTATGTATATATATACTGTATATATATATATATATATATATATATATATATATATATATATATATATATATAACTTAGAATGAGGTTGCAAGCCCCATAACCCCTTGGGTCAGCTAAAAAAATAAAGGGAATCTCAACATTACGTTTAACCTATCAAATCATGCTTTAGTCTCTGGCTGAGCAAAACTATGACAACACTTTTCTTATATTCATTTGGCCCATTGTGGGTCGAGGGGAACTCATCTAATTCCCTTCTTCAATAGAGATTATTATGTATGATAGAGCAGCAGACATTCTCTCATGACCTATTCCTCGAAGTTTAATCACTATCCAGAGTTCACAAGAGCCTCCGAACCTTCAAGTTCTGGAAACTCTGTTTATAAGAGCCTGATGAATCTCTTTCTCTCTCTCTCTCTCTCCTCTCTCTGTGCAATTTAAATGATTTTGATAGGTTGGAAAGAATTATATATATATATATATATATATATATGGCTATATATATATATATCCCCGTATATATATATATATATATATATATATATATATATATATATATATAAATATACATACAGAGGTATTTTTATGGCAGCGTTTATACAGGTGCACAAACTGGTTAAGCTGCTTAATTGCTTTGAAAATATAGCTTTGATGTGCAGAAGCCTGTCCATAGCAAGTGGTTTTTATGTTGGCATTAACATTCCTCGCACAGAGACAGTGAGAGTTTGCTCGCTTTTTTGGAAAGCTGAGTTCAACATTCAGAGGATGTTCAACTCGCCTGATGCACTGCCTCCAGCCATGACCTGGAGCAAGGGAGTAACGAGTTCAAGTGATGAAACTACGTGATACCTGTGGGTTCAGAAGACTAGTTCACATGTGGTCAGGCCACCTCATGACATGATAGGTTTGTACCCTAGTATCGAACATTGAACATGACGGTGACGTAACATTCTGAGGAGGGGCTAACAAGTGAATGTATGCATTGATGTGTTCTCATGTGCTTTATTAGAGAGGAACTATAGAATGTCTATTCACTTTGATTTACGCCCTGATAGTCATCGCTCCTTTTGGAGTTGTGTGAACAAGACCTGCTACTGTGAGGGGATGGTTTCCCAATGGCTATAGAGAGTGAGAGGACCGCTTATTAACACCTGCTTCTTTTTCAGAAATTAGTCAGAGTCCATGTTTTCCATTATGGTGAACCTCTTTTTTTTGAGTATTTTATTATTATTATGCATTTTTTATTTTGTGTTTCACGTGTTTTTTTTTATGTACCATGAACCAGGATTTAACAAGAACTGTGTTTCTCTGACAGAAATTCTGGCTGGGTACTGTGAGGACACTGAATATTGGAGAATGGTGTATTTTACTTGACTATGCGACATTTATTATCAGAGTGATCATGTCCATTTTATTGATATATTACTTGGTGACAAGAATGCCTCTCACTGGTGATTTTTGGTCTGGGAATTTTGATTCAGCTGATATGAATAGTTACCGCTCTAGTTTTGAGTCGTAGTTTCCTTTGATTTCGTGAGAGACCATAATTCATGACTCCTAGTTTTTGCAGTTGTGCTTTCGCTAAATTTCCAAATAAAGTCTAGTTTTTTTTATAACACAGCATTTAATTCAGTGAGCCTCAGTCTTTGTTCGATGCAAGTTGAGAGAGAGAGAGAGAGAGAGAGAGAGAGAGAGAGAGAGAGAGAGAGAGAGAGAGAGAGAGAGAGAGAGAGCGCTGCTTGGCCTCTTAACGCTACCAAGATACCTCTTCGGGGTAAGTCCAAAACAACCTCATGGAGGGAGTAATGGGTGGTGGCAGCGAAAATAGACAGATAACGAGTAATAGACAGGTTATGGGTTATGCTTCTGAAGAGACATAATTTACAATAGGTTGTTATATTAGGCTTTATAGGTCAGTTATTTAGGTGATGATGGGCTCTGGTAGGTTGGCAATATTATCGTCCTAGAATAGGTTTTAGGTGGTTACAATTCTGTTAAGGGTGAGGTTTTGGGATACCATCTGGTCAGTCTTTCTTGTGTTTGCAGACTGGTGTGTGTTTAATTATGCGTCACTTTGTGCCGGATGTTTGTGATACTGGACTTTAGTTTATCTTGAAGAGTGTTCAGGGAAGAATTTAGCGTGTGCAGTGTGTTTAATTGCAGCATCTCGACTGTTTTTGTGTGTTAAGTACAAGCAAGTGTATTTTTGTGCAGACAAGTGGGTGTTTTTTATTTCTTTGGTGGGAAGATTTCGCTCCGTTGTCGTCGGGCAGGAGCATCAGTAAGTGTTCAGTTATCGCCTTGGTTCTTTGATTTCTTCCGTTATTGTGTTTTTTTTTTTCTGGAATACGACGCAAATGTCAGTATCATATGTTATGATTCGGCGACAATTTTTTTCCCCTGGTTAAGATTATTTTTTTTACTGGTATTACATGCTTTTATTTTAAACTATTTTTTTGTTATATACATACTTGTTTTATTTTTGTTACATACGTCCACATATTTAAGGGGGTGTTGTAACTGGGATCAGAGTTACGGGTGTGAGCTTACTCTATGAATTTCGCCTTGGTAACTGAGGTCGAGAAGTGGATGTCTCAAAGGTTTTGCTCTGAGTAATTTTTGTTTAGTTTTGCAAAGCAAGGTGTTGCTGGGAATAGAGGGGAGACTTTTTGCACGGGGGGAAGGGAACAATTTTCCTTTCTTCTCCTTCTGTCTCCTGCGTCTTTCATTTACTTGAGTCCCATTCTCTTTACTTGAGGGTAGACTTGCATTTTCTTTCATGGAGGGTTGACTGTGTGTGTGTGTGTGTGTGTGTGTGTGTGTGTGTGTGTGTGTGTGTGTTTGTTTACCCGTGAAGACTTGGTGTTCATCTTGACCTACTTTGAGGTCAGCTGTGCCCATGGCCCATCTATGTTTTTTTTCCCCGTGGGGTTATGAACTGATTGTGGGTTTAAATAATACTTCCTTTTGATTTTCGGGGTCAATTGTTGGAGTAAAGGGATATTATTAACACTGTAGGGTTCCTCCTGTGTGGGAATTTTTGGAGAAAATCTTCTTTTGTTTTTAGTTGTCTTTGATATTCTTAGGCATCTTTTCTACTGACTGGGATATAAATGGTTTTCTTTTATTTATTTATTATTATTTATTTATTTTTTAATTTTTTTGAGGGTTTCTTTCCATATATGACTTGGGAAATTTTGCATTTGTCATCAGCCAAGAGGGAGTTAAGCTATGCCCTCAAGGAAGGGTAAAAGGTTAGCAAAGCTATTTACGAAGAGGAAAAGCTGGGAAAATGACTGGAGGGGACGATAATCAGACTTTGCTTCAGAAAATCACAACTGTCACATCAGGAGTTTGTCCATTCCAAGGGTTCGTGGATGGTGTTCTTTCTCAACCAGTGCAGATTTTTATTGTGAGTGTTAACAATTTTCTAAATGCTAAGGGGATTAAGGATGACATAGAGGCATTCAGGGAAGCTAGGGCTCTATTAGATTTCAATAAAGGTGATTTAGGTCATCGTTGTTGCAGTCATCAATTCGCCAGGTGCAAGACTTGGTCGCGTCTCCAAGAATTTCTTAGGACAGCCTGTGGTGCTGTGGAGTGCAGAGATTCAGTCTGTGGTTTAAGTTTTTTTTTTTTTTTTTTTTTTTTTAAATCTGGAAGGGCCAGAAGTCAATGGTTGAGTTGAGTTCTCAACTTTTCAATGCCACAGGAGAGTTTGTGGAGAAAATGAATGGGTCTCCATGGGCGCTCTGTTTGACACCATCTCCTGGATGACCCTTCATAAATTGTTGCATTTGCTGGAATGTTCAAATGATGTCCCTGATGCTATAGTGGATAGTTTTGACAAGATTTTAGACCCTACGCCTGATGAGGCATTAATTTTTCTCAGGTTCCTAAGCATATGTCGAAAAGCCCGTTTTTTGATGGTGTATCGAAGACTTTTGTGTGTTTCAAAGAACCTGTCAAAAGGGATTCAGCCTTTTGCTCGGCAGCTGTTGTGGGAAACCTGAAATTGACAGAAAGCCTAATGTAGCTTCAGTGGCCCTTTTGCCAATGTTGATGGCGATAGGAAATTTGTGGATCAGACGCCACGGTTTCGTTGTTTTTTAATTGTAATATGCCGGGACACATTGAGAGATTTTGCTGGAGTTAAATATTGTGGCAGTTGTAAGAGTTCTGATCACCCTTGGCGGTCTTGTCCGTCTCTTAAACGGGATAATGTTAGACCTGCATTTCAGAGTTTTGGTAACTCAGGTAAGTAAGTTCCTCATGGGGATCTAGTGATCAGCGAAAGGAAAGGTGAATTGTTCATGTCATATAGGACTTCTAGCTGAGGCCCCGGAGCCAAAGCCAATTGTGAAAGGGTCTGTGCATGGTGTCGATGTCTCGGTATTTATTGATACTGGTGCAACTGTTAATTTGATGAATTATGGTTTATATCAATTGATGTTTTCCAATCACTGTTTGAGACCCACTAAAGAGACAGCGTTTGATGTTCAAGCAAATATGTTGAGTGTTTTAGGTTACACGGACGTTTGTTTGTCCCTGGGATGTAAGGTTATCATAGAGCCATTTTTGATTGTACAAGGCTGCTTTGGGGAGTACATTTTACTGGGTCATCCAGCATGGCAGCGGAACAGAATCTCAGTTCATATGGGAGTAGGAGGTCTGGCTGTTGGGATACCTGGGGTTTTCGTCCCGTACGAGGAAATGGATGAGATTGAAAGGGATAATGAAAGGGATTGGGAGTTGATAACGGTTTACAGGTTGATACTGAACATGTTTCTGAGGGAAAGAAGTTTTATAAAGGTATTTTGTCAGAATAAGTGGTTTTGGGCCCATTTTCCTGTGATCTGGCTGTCTTACACATTTTGAGATGGTAGTTGGATGGGCATGGCCCTTGGGAATAACAGTAAGATCTTAGGACGTGGGGCAGTAGTCAATGGTGGTGCTATGAGCAAGTAAGATGGGCCCTTCGGGTGAGGTGGCACTGGCACTCAGTCTGATTTTGGCCTGAGTGACCTAGGTGTGTTCGGATTGAACGACATTGACTGTTCCGTGGAACTTAGGATTGTGCTAAAAGGTGATAATTCAAGGTTGTTCGTGATGAACGGATTCAGTATGTAAAGACTCAAGGTTAAAAAGATCAAGGTTGGTTCAAATGAACAGATTTGGGAAGTCACGTAAGGACTTTGGATTGTTTGAAATGAACGGAGAGTTGGGAAGTCACGCAAGGGCTTTGCAGTTTCCACGGGTACACAACTAAATGCGTGAATGAAACACTTTAGTACTATAAAATCTTACCCAAAACAGGAAACAGTAGTTTCTAATTAAAACATGATGACGAAAAGATTGTGCTATTTTGAAGTGCGCTGAAGATTAAATGTAAGGTAGAATAATGACAAGTAAAAATCTTAAACACTATGAATGATTATGGCATTGCAGCAAAGTTATAAATTTGCTGGAAATCACATGCACAAAAGAAGGAACGAAATTACGTTACATGATCTACTGGATCCATATTTGGAACGTGATCGGTTTTGTCAAAGACTGAGGAGCACACATGCGTGATGTCTGTTAATACATTTGGGGTCTGCGAGTGTGACTGAGCATCTGAACGAAAAGAGGTTGGTATGGGATCTTTATGAAATGACCAACAATTGTGGGGAATCATTCGTCCGCCTTTTATTGAGTGCAGTTTAAATAGGCAAGGATTGTTTATGACTCTGTTAAGGGGTAGATTTTTCATGTTCACTTTGTCAAGGATGGGATAATAATGATTTAAAGAGGCGATTCCTTCATGTGCAAAATTCCTGGGCTTACGTGGCCCTGAATAAAATGAGGTACGGGAATTATAAAGATTTATCAAAGACGAATTTGGGAATCGTGTTAACTGAGTTTCTTGTGCTATTGTTAAGGCTATTGAGAGAGAAAGAGAGAGAGAGAGGAAACCAGTGGGCAAAATTTGCTGGGCTAAGTCTGGGGTTCTTTCTCTCTTCTGGGAAATGAATGAAAGGGCGCGGTCTTCTCAGGTTTACTGACTGGGAAATAAAACTGAATGAAATGGAGTTTACCACGTGCTACGCTTCATTGAGGAGTTAAACAAACGCAAATGCTAGACACAAATTTTTGGCTTGTGGCCTGAACAAAGTCTTACGCTATTATAATATTTACTCGGCAAAGGAAAATGATATGCTTGCCTAATGAATTCCTAACCTCTAAGTGGGAGGGAGAAAGAGAGTAAAAAAATAATTCCAGCAATGAAAAATTTGCTGGACAAGTAAGCCTCATGGTTCTAACGTGTGCCTAAACTAAGTTTCTGAATGGAAAATGTCCGAATCACATGGGAGGAAATACCTACACTATTTCTTGTTGAGCACTTTGAAAGTCACTTTTCATGCTACCTAACTAGCCTATAGTGAAAGACATGCAAGCTATCATGCATTAGCTATCAAAGCTTGTGGAACAGTTAGTAACTCTTTCTCTATAACTGCTGCATGCACACGGCCTGACAGATTTCTAACTCTGTTTCATTCAAGATTTTTACGTTAAGATCAAAATAACAGATTGCTTTAAACATGTTAATCTAAACTTGTCCAAACAGACCTGGTTTTAAAACTCAAAGCCAAAAATTAAGTGAAATTAGTGAAAGAGAGAAATAACAGATAACAACACTGTACTTACTGTGAACTGGATCTCAAAGCGATTATAAAGGGAATTTACGCTAGTAACAAGTTCGTTTCATCTTGCAATTAGCTTTCTAGCAAAGTTATTCAGCTATAATTGCTATTGCAAGGGGCTTCTGTAAGGGGGAGGGGGGTCCAATTTGTATATGTGATCTGAGCACAAAGGTCGCCACTGATATAGTTCTAAGCTGAGGCTATGGTAACTAACCTTGGGAAGGTGAAACCTGACTCAATAATGGGTTCAGGTAAACCTTATGCAAAGATTTTGGCTGAGGGCCTTCTTTAAAGGGGGGGAAGTTATCAGGTAAACATTTAGGTTTCACTTAATTAATTATATTTACATTAGTAAAACACACATATCAGAAGAATGCAAAGCATAAATTAAGACATGGAACAGAGTCCTGTCGTATAATACATGGTTAACAAAAATGGACAATTCTCTGAAGAAACTTAAAAGGCAACCTCTTCAAGGGGCAATTGCAGGAGAGGAACAGTGGTGGTGCACACACATGATGATAAACAGATCCACAGCAGGCTAATTCCTATCTGCAGTCAAGAAAACACATGGTTACTTAGCTGCAGTAAGGCACTTTGATCAGGGAATCGAGGAATTGCACAGAAGGTGCTCAGAAAGGACCTGATTCTGATAACTTGGATTTTAAATTTATGTTACACTTCACTTCAATGGTTCATAAATTAAAACAACACAAAATAATAGCAATACAGGTCTTGTTGTAGGTATATCGCACTATGAAAGGAAATGGAAAATAGCAAAGATTGACAGGGACGTGACTGACACAAGAACCTTGACACTCAAACATTACCTTCGTCGGAAGACGGATTCCTCATCTCGGGGGGGCGCCAGCGATGGAAGGCAGTCAAAAGGGATTCACTACAAAAGTAACTTAGGCTCTGGACAGCCACATGGGACAGCAAGGGACAGCTCAGGGGAGCAATGGAGGACAGAAGTGTCATGGGTAAGTTCCAACATCTTCTAAGAACAATGTGCCTGTGTGATGCCCTTTTATAGCGTCAGGAGGTTAAGAGCCTGCTCCTTGTAGACGGTGCTGTATGGCAGCAGGACCATGTTTTCTATAAGGGTCAGGCAGGTGTTCAAGATGGCGCCAGTCACATGGTTAAGTTGCTAAGAGCGGGAGCCGCTTTCTCTTTTGACTTTTCTCCTCTGCCGGCTTTGCTTGCCTCAGGCAGGATTAGCATCTCCGACAGAACAACACCTGAAATCTAGGTCTTTGGGCAGTCACTTGGACAAGGAAAGGGGATTAAGAGCTCACCCAAAAAGGGTAGTGGTAAGAAGAGTCAAACTGGGGGGGAATTTTACCCACAGTTAACCTTTATGGTTGAAATTAAAACAATAGACATCATTTCAAAAGAATGTAAAATATTTTTATGTTGTATCCTACTTTACTTCTTGGAGGATGAGATGGCGTGTGTGAGGTTTGCCTCATTGCATATACAGTATATACATAAATGATGAAATAATAATGATTGCTGTTATTAGTATGATATAAAATGAATGGCTGGTATGTTAGCATGAAATAAAATGAGAAAAATTCTGATAATTCTCTTGACTTTGCTAGTTGTCGATTTAAGTTAATAAAATTAAATTGTTTATCTATTAACCTGTGATACAGTCACGCAACCTAATGCAGAATAGGGTAACATTACAGTCTACACACACTCACACACACACACACACACTCTGACATATCACACAAGTTCTCCATTTTGCTCAGGAACAAACAAATTTCAAAACACATTGATATCTGAGACATTCAAAATGTAGGCCTATGCCTATACCTTACACATCTAGTTTATATATCAAAGACCATAGAACCTTCATAGGACTTTCACTCTCTTTGTAAAGTTCATTCAAACATCAAATCTCTTTTTGAGCAAACAAAAGCAGAACAAACTCGATACCTGTAGTTGAACCATTTGTATACAGACAAAGTTTTACCGAATTCAACGACACACCTGAAACTTATTCTAATTCTTTTTAGTTGGCTCAAACTTACTAGAATGAAGACCATTTTGGTAAACATTCATCGCTTCTGAGGCGATTTACCTACAAAGAAAATAAAAAAAAAACCTGGACAGGAAAGTTTAAACAAACGCATTTAAGAAGCAGGTTTCCGCTGCGTCTAGTCGAAAGGCGTGTGTATTTCATTCATGAAAGAATACATATATTGTTTCCATGCAAGATGTGTTTTTACTTGACGTGGAGGAGAAAAATTCTGATGTATTTGATTTCAATCGTATTTTTTGCCTCACAGATTTTTTTATCCTGTTATGTTTTTCTAATCGGGAACAGTAAAAAAAAAAAAAAAGTAGGGGAGGTGGGCCTCTTTTCCGCAAGGGGGAGTTGGAGCAGTTGGAAAGCGAAATAAAAAGATCCAGAAAATAAAGGAGATGAAGTACAAGGATCTAAAGGTGGAACTGGGCGAAAAAATCAGTTACCCTATGAATGAATAGTTAGAGGTGCTGGACAGCAAGACTGAAGGAAGAAACAGGAAATGGAGGTCAAGTAAAAGGCCAAAACGTCGGTGCAGCTAGGGGCCGAAGGCACACTAAAAACATCCCATGGTAATGCCTACAGTGCACCACGTGAGGTGCACTGACGGCACTAACCCTCTCTTAAGCGTATACACACAGTCCTGTTGCCGACAGAGAGATCGAACCAAAGCAGACGAGTCTAAGATAAAACAACTTTTCAAGTCATTGAGGACTTTAGCTCTTGGAAGATTCCGCTGTTTCTTTTATTTCTTTCTTTCTTCTTTTTAGCTTTCTGTAAAAGAAAACTGTTGTGCCGGCTTTGTCTGTCTGTCCGCCCTCAGATCTTAAAACTACTGAGGCTAGAGGGCTGCAATTTTACTTGATCATCCACCTCCAATCATCAACATACAAATTGTGCAGCCCTCTAGCCTCCTCAGTAGTTTTATTTTATTAAGGTTAAAGTTAGCCATAATCGTACTTCTGGAAATAGGTACAAACAACACAACAACACAGGCAACCACCGGACCGTGGCTGAGTTTCATGGGGCGCAGCTAAGAGTTTCATGGGCCGTGGCTGAAAGTTTCATAGAGCATTATACGCTGTACAGAAAACTTTTGATTTCCCTTTGAAGAAACTTCGGCCTATTTTTTACTTTTGGGGGTGTGGGGGATTCTTCTGCCTCTTATCTTGGCCAGGAAAGTTCAATCCCTTTTGAGAAGAATTTCTCATCTTTCTCCTTGTGTCTCTCTCTCTCTTAATGGACAGTAAATCTTTACAATGTGTTTTACTTTTCTCTTTGTTCTCTCTCTCTCTCTCTCTCTCTCTCTCTTTTTGGGATTCTCATTTCTGCCTTTTCCAGATCCTTTTATGCTTTATCTTTCATGTTTTGACAGCATTTTTGCATTTTACACATTTCTTTCATTTTTATTTTGGTCACGAAATTTTCAACAGAATTTCTGGAAGGATGAAAAGAGAATTGAAGGGATTCTTCTTTAGGGGTGGACAGCATTTTGAACAGCATTTTCAAATGAACGATATTTTCGAACAGTATTTAAGGGCATTTAAAAAGACAGCTGAACAGCATTTTGGAACTTTAATTTTTTTTTACAGCATTTTGCACATTTTAACTTTCGGTCATTTTGCCCATTTTTTACAGTATTTTAGAACAGCATAGTATTTTTAACAGTCGGACAATTTTTTGAAACATGTTTAACATTTTCGAACAACATTTAAAAGCACTTTAAACCACATTTAACAGCATTTAGAACAACATTTTAACATCATTTTAACAACACTTTTGAACAAAATTTACAAGCACTTTCTGAAGACCATTTTAACAGCAGTTCCGAAACAGCATTTTTAACAGCACTTTGAACAACGTCATTCAGCAGAATAATCGAACATTTTAACAGCAGTTCCGAACAGCATTTTAATGGCGCTTTCTGTGAGGATCTTTCAACTGCATTTTAACAGCCCCTCGAAACAGCATTTTAACAGATCTTTCGAATACCATTTTAACATAATTTCCGAACACCATTTTAACAGCATTTTCGAGCAGAATATTTTCAACATTTTGGAAAAAGCATTTTTGAACACCATTTTACAGCATTTCCAACAGCAGACGATGTGTGCCCATTTTAACACCATTTCCGAATAGCATTTTAACAGCACTTTCGAAAAACATTTGACTGCATTTCTGAAAATCATTTTTGACAGTATTTCCGAACCCATTTTAAAAAGGCTGAATAGTATTTTAACAGTTTTCATCTTTAACAATAATTTTAAGCAACATTTTTAACAGCACATTAGAATAGGTATTTCCGGAACAGCTTCCTTTTCAGGCAACAGCACTTTAGAACAGTATATTTAACAACATTTTCGAACAGCATCTTTTGACAGCATTTTAGAACAGAAACTTTTAACAGCATTTCGAGCAGCATTTTGCAACAGCATTTTGAGCAGCATTTTAACAATTCCCTTTGCTGAGCAGCATTTTAACGGCATCGCCTTTTTCGAACATCTATCTTTTCACATCATTTTCTAACAGCAGACGATGTGTGCCCATTTATAGCTGGGTGGACTGCTTGGGAGGTAGGAAGGTGAGATATCTACTGGACTAGGCAAACGTGAGCCCAGTGCTGTGATGCCTAACTAATTTCAGAGGGACTATATATATATATATGCTTCATATATATATATATATATATATATATAATATATATATATATATATATATATATATATATATATATATATATATATATATATTATTTATATAATTTGCCCTACGCTCATGAAAATCCCCTTTGTTTCCCTCTTTTATGTTTTCCTGGATGAAACCAGGACTAATAAAGGAAATAAAAACTACAAAAACCTAAAATAAAAAATAATTCTCAGGTAAAGAGAGATTTAATCACATAAAATCCAAAAAAAAGCAGAGTCTACAGACGGGACAGACAGACATAAAAAAATTCCTCATGAGCAGATGACCCCAGGAGGTAAACAAGGGTCAAACAAAGGTCACTGAAAAGGTCACCCAACTATTTAATCAAAATAATCAGGCCTTGGAGGAGCAGATACAAAATAAATTAAGATACATCAAGATACAGGATACATTAAGATACAGAATACATGAAGATAACAGAAAACATTAAGCTACAGAATACATCAAGAAAATGCTCTGGATTTATTAGAAGAGGAATATTCTGTATTCCCAGAGGGAGGAGTGAAGGGCCCTTCAAATTCCTTCTGGAGTTTGTGGACCTATGTCTTCGTAAGACGTTCCTGGGAAAGGGAAAGTCTGAAATGATATATATATATATATATATATATATATATATATATATATATATATATATATATATATATATATATATATATATATATATATATATATATCCAATGCAGCATGGAAGAACGAGTGCTTGAGAATAGCATAAAAACATGGACTTTGAACAAGTACTTTTGTAGTTTATTATACATTTTCAAGTTCACACTGAATACAATACAAGTTGACAGAACTTTATATTCAAAGACAGAAGGGGGCAGGGTTGTTTGTTAATCTGGGCAGCATGTTCTGTAAACAAAAAGACAGGGACAAAGGATCAAGGGGATAATCCAGGGTGGAGATTAACATTCTGGTGCATGTGGCTTCAACAAACACATTCTCCAGAAGATTCTTCCAACGGTCATTGACCATGTAAGATTATCAATGACTTACCCCAGTTAATCCCATGGCCTGTCTTAAGCCAATGATCTGCAACGCCATTATTTGATAAGCCTCTTGAAATGGCATATTTGTATTGGGAGCTTCTTACTCTCAGTCCTTTTGATGTTTGACCAATATAAATCTTATTACATTCTTTGCAAAGGAATACTGTATATCTGTTTGAATTGGTGACTATTCTTAGTTTATTTCTCAAACTATTATTATTTTTAAACACTAAGTTAATATCAACAGTTTTAAAATGGGCACTGCAGGAGTGAGATTAGAATGAAATGGTAAACAGAATATTCTTAAGTTCTTTCTGAATACTACAGTTGGATTGTAAATGTTTTTTCTGTTCTATTTTACAAAGTTCTAAGAAATATGGAGGGTAACATAATAAATCTCCTATTTTAGCGATAATTTTAAACCCCTCCAAAAATTCAGGACTACAAATTTTAAGGGCTCTAAGATACATACTGGAAAATGTTGACATTTTTAATTTGTTTAGCATGGTTAGAGTAAAAATGAATATATGACAAATTATTCGTGGATTTCCTATATACTTTAAAAAAAAAAATGGTGTTATTTCTAATAACTAAGACATTCAAGAATGGTATACAATTATTTTTTTCATATTCTATCATGAACTTTATGGATGGTACAAATTATTAATTTGTGCAAGAAATCAGGAATATTTACATTTTCTTTTCAAAATACAAGTATATATACACAAAAACATTGAGCTACAAAATGTCGTTTAATCTCTGTCTCTCTCTGTCTCTCTCTCTCTCTCTCTCTCTCTCTCTCTCTCTCTCATTTCTCCTCCCTATTAACCCTTCCGAAAGTTTAAGGGACCATCAATCACTCGACGCGGAAACGTAAACTTCCTGAATTACCATAAAATTATGACAATTGCCCTTTTCAAAGACCTGAATTTATGGGATAGACTTTCGGGCCAGTGTATAATAATTCATCCCTGTCTTTCATTCCTCTTCATTTAATCCCCTCCGTGTTATATCTGTTTGTCCAATTTGTCTGTCGTAACATTTCTGGTTTATTCATGATGAGGAAAAGTTTGAATTCATGAACAATATATATATATATATATCTTCTTCTTCTTGTCTTTAAGTCTGAGCCTTCTTTGGGTTTGAGAGGGTCTCAGTAAAGTAATTTAGAGGAAGGAGACAGATGAAAATTCTGTGTGTAGTTATGTATATATATATATAGGTGTTATATTTGTATATATATATATATATATATATATATATATATATATATATATATATATATATATATATGTGTGTGTGTGTGTGTGTGTGTGTGTGTGTTTGTGTATTTCATCTGGTCCGTTATCATAAGTAAAATAAACAAGTGAATTATAAAAATCCAGTCATAAATAACAAAATTAGGTTCTAACAAACTACCCAAGACACTTCACGTAGAATGGAAGAATGTTCATTCTATCCTGCGCTACGAAATCTCTCAAGTCTCCCGTTCATCAATCCTGGTCTCTCCTCTCTCTGGTCTCTCTCTCTCTCTCTTCCCCTTCCTTCCATCAGTCAGTCTTCTCTGTGTAAACGATCTCCAAAGTCCTAGGAATCCTTTGACTCGCTTTGTGATGGCTGCCTCGTCTTTCTTTTTCAGCTCTGACTTCTGAAATTCGTTAAGTCTATTACTCGTGAGATTTAACATGAGTCTCCTCTCATCAGACGTGATGTGACTGTAACATCTCTGCCAATAAAACTAAAAATATTTCACAGAACAGCCTTAGTAGGTCGTTGTGATATTCTTCTTCAGGGCAAATTATTTCCGAATTTACTCTGCGTTCCTGACCTCAATTCTTGAAAGGTTAGCAGCACATAATGACTCTTCTCACTGACGGATTAATTTGAAAAAGAAATCGTTACGAAAGTATTTTCGACGCAAATCTTCAGGAAACTCATTTTATACAGAACTCAATTAAATTCTATGATGTGATAAATTACAATAGATTTCTATAATTCTTGAACTTGATGTGATAAAAATCAATAGATTTCTATTCCGCAAACATAATGTTACTAATATTTATGCTAATAAAATTAACATTCCCTTGTAAGTAATTGTTAAGCAACTGAATATATTCCATAGAACAGCCTTAACAAGTCATTGGGTGATATTTTTATTGAAATGAACGCGGTTTTGGAAAAGAGAGAAGCTATTTTGCCCAGAAGGTTTCCACTCTGATATTGTTGACCCTGGTCTCATTTTAAAATCTCTCTCCCTACCCCTCTCCCCAACAAACTACTAAGAGAGAGAGAGAGAGAGAGAGAGAGAGAGAGAGAGAGGATACTGCAACTGCTCAACGAGAGAAAAACTCATTGGGAAAAACATCTCATTTGCATATGAATCAAGGAGTGAGGAAGTCAGGCAAAAGCCAAAAGTGGAAAAACTGCGCCGAAATGTCTTCGGCGCAATCGAGTTTTCTGTACAGCGTATAATGGTGCGGGAGCCAGTGCCCATGAAACTTTCAGCCACGGCTAGGTGGTGGCCTAATCCATAGCGATGCCAGACGCACAATCATGGTTAAATTTAACCTTAAATAAAATCAAAACTACTGAGGCTAGAAGGCTGTAATTTTGGTATGTTTGATGATTGGAGGGTGATATGATCAACATACCAATTTTGCAGCCCTCTTGCCTCGGTAGTTTTTAGGTCTGAGGGCGGACAGAAAAAGTGCGGAAGGACAGACAAATAGCCATCTCCATAACAGTTTTCTTTGACAGAAAACTAAAAGGTCATTTACAAAATGAAATGCTTCTCTCCTCTCGTCTTCTGATTTTTGTCTAATCTTTGTGGTTTTATTTTATTTTTCTTATTCTTGTTTTGCTGCAATGCATTTGGAATTTACAGGAAACCTAAAAGAAAAGGATAAAGGGAGGAAAACCAAATTCTATCCATAATGAAGAGAAGCCTTTGAAGGAGGTGAAACAAAAACATGTCAAAATTCTATCTTCCGAGTCGACAACGTTTGAACATACAGGAAATCTAAAAACTTCAAAAAAAGGATAATGGAAGGGAAAACCCAATTCTATCCTTAATGCAGAGAAAACTTGAGAGGGAATATAAATATAAATTGAACAGAGTTATTTTCATGAAAGTAATTTTCCTGAGTAGAGAAAAGACCCAACTTGGGGAGATAATTCATGCTGTTTCTGCAGTTTTCAGAGAGAGAGAGAGAGAGAGAGAGAGAGAGAGAGAGAGAGAGAGAGAGAGAGAGAGAGAGATCTTCTTTCCTGGGTGGTTCTTGAAGGTTTATGAAGACTCCAGTTGTTTTGTGGGTGGGTGGGCGTTGGGGAGGAGGTTGGAATGGGGTTATCGGGCTTGGGAGATGCTAAATTACAATGTAATTGTTTATCATTAACTGTACTCGGTAATTCTACTCTCTTTGTTAAGATCTATATCTCTCTCTCTCTCTTCCATACATACACACATTATATGCTGACAGAATTGAATGACATAAGATGAGAGAGCGCTTCCGTTGAACTGGAGCTGATTGGTAGCAATTGAATGTTGCCCAGAGTGAAATCAAGTTGCGATTGACACTTGAGAACTTTCTGGCTGGACTTGTGAAGACATTTCATCTCATTTTGATCTGCATTGATAAAGAGTTAGTTTATATTTCTTCTAAAATATTCTTGTGAAAAAACGTGTAGATGAATAAATGATGATTTTAACTAATATATCTAACTTTAGCTATGACCGCTCAGTTTTAAGAAATGTGATGAGAAATCCTGACTTTATATTAATAAAGTTTATATTTTATATTTCATCTACATTCTACGTATAGCAAAGCATGAATGATTATTCTAGCTAGTATGTTCATAGCCATAATGCGCAGTTTGAAGAAATACGATGATAAATACCGACTTCCTCATTTTGAGGCTGCGATAAGACAGTTTTTGAAGTGGCTGAAGACATCGTTCGTATCACAAACTTTCCTGAGAGATCGGCTGAGCTTTTTTGCCTTTTTTAGGGGTGATTTACATCTGCTTGGGACGATGATTCAGAGTCAGATTTCTAGTTCTCAACCTGGGGGCATAAGAATTTATGGGCCATGGTGGCTGTTCCAAATTATACAGTCTAAAATATGCAGAGGTTAATTGAACTTTATCCCAACCAAATTCCAATTTGCTATTGTCCGCTAGTCTTCTGTAGTCTAGTGAGCTATCACAGAAATCTATCAAATATAAGATAAAATTATGGCTTTTTAAAGCAAGGGTGTCCTTTATTATTTTTTTTTTCTGCCTTTTATAGTGGGGTGGATCTGGGAGAAAATGAAGGGAGCCACACGAATGTTGAGAATTTCTGAAGGGGGAATGAGGAAAAGGTTGAGAACCACTGAAAGTGGAAGGGAAGTGGGGGTTTCAATGCAGTTTTTTCAATGGGAAGTTTGTTAGCTTTTTATTTTTATAAAGGTTGTAAGAATAATCTGTAGGTCCTGTACATAGGAAATAAACCTGTATGAAAATGAGCTCAGAATATGCCCGTAGAAGTAGAAGTGATGTTGACATGCATACTTGAGCATACAGACAATAAAGAGATCCAAAAAATAAATGAGATAAATTATTAAGATCTAAAAGTGGAACTGGGAGAAAACCACCAGCTGCACTAACAGCAATGGTTAGAGATGTTGACAGCAAGACTGGAGGAAGGAAGGAAGAGAATGGAGGTAAAGTAAAAGGCTAAATTGAGGTTACAGCTAGGGGGCCGAAGGGACTCTGTAAACACCTGTTAGTAATATTTTGAATATAAACTGCTGGTAATCCATTGTATTTGTGTTGTGGTCACTTTGGTTAAGGGAATATTTTAGTTTTCACTCAAATGATTCCTGGGTAGGAATCTGTAGCTGTCAGCTTGACAGAGATCTGAAATAATATATGAAAAAAAAAAGCCCATCACAGCTATCACAAAGAAATCCCAGAGAGCTTTAAGAAGTGGTTCAAGTCTTCACACTTTATGAAAACACTTCATGACAATGAGTTTCTGTGGGAGACATTATTATTATTATTATTATTATTATTATTATTATTATTATTATTATTATTTAGAAGATGAACCCTATTCAAATGGAAGAAGCCCACCACAGGAGTCATTGACTTGAAATTCAAGCTTCCAAAGAATATGGAGCTCATTAGGAAGTAAGAGAAGGTACAGGGGAATACATAAAAGAGAAGAGATCTCATTTATGAGATAAAACTAAAATAAAAATCTCTCTCTCTCTCTCTCTCTCTCTCTCTCTCTCTCTCAGTGAAGCCTCCAACTCCAGACCAGAGTCTGTCAGCCTCGAAATGATCGAAGACTCAAGTCACACCTCGAGAACGGACAAAGTTCCCGAGAGCCATTTTGCCGACTATGGAGTCGTCATCGAGTGATCAGGAATTCGGGAAACGAATTGAGTCTGTGGCCTTCAAGCTGTATTAATGGCCTATCCCCTGGTTTTGTTTTTACGAATGTACTGCTTAATTTCCCTGACCAACCTACTTTATTATCGTTATTATTAAGGTCTATGAACATGGCAGTTACTGCAGAGACAAACTACATACCTACTCGTTTGATATGAAACCACAAATATCTCTCAAGTTCCTCCAATTCCTCAAACGTTTTTTCAGTAAACGTCTCCAAAACGTTTGTGAAAATCGAGAGGAAATTAAATGTCTTTTGTTGTTTAATTAAAATAAAAAGAATTAGAATGATGATTACTGTCACAAATAACGAAAGGGCTGTATTATGTGGAACTGTTAATGGGTGAGAAGCATTTTCAAGTTACTGAGTTGATTAAAATCTACTACTTTAGAAATACTTTACATTATATAAATCAAAAGTATTTACTTACAAAGAAACATAGTACTTATAGAGGGTGACGGCAAGGAAATATACCATAGCTAGGAAAGTAAGGTCTCTCTCTCTCTCTCTCTCTCTCTGGGAAAGACAGAAATATGAAATAACAACAAGGGAATTTGTAAAGGTGCAGAATTTGCACGGGGTCTGTGGTAAAACTTTCTGAGCTCAAGATATTATGTTTTTTCGTTTTTTCGTTAGCTTGATTTTGCCACTTCAAAGACATTTTAATTTTTCTTTTCTCAGAATTCCAGACTTTAGACTTACAGACTTCCAGATTTTAGACTTCCAGACTTTTGGACTTCCTGACTTGAAGACTTTTATACTCTTAGACTTCCAGAATTCCAGACTATAGGACTTCCAGTCTTTTTAGACTTTCAGACTTCCATACTTTTAGACTTCCTGACTGAAAATATCCACTTTCACCATTTTTGTTCGTTTGATAATTGCTGCGTCAAAGACATTTCAATCAGACGTTAAATCAAACGCATTCAGATACAACTAAGCAGTACGACCGACCTACTCGATGTAGAAAAAACAAAACAAAAAAATCTCGTCATAGCGTCAACAGTGCATTAGCGTGCAGTTCTGTTTCTGCAGAATTCAGTTGCTATAATCTAGCTGCTGTAACCTTGCTTGTTTTTTTTTTTTCATCACACTGTATTAATATAAAACTTTAAAGGGAATTTATTCATCTATAGTACAGTAACTTGCTTTAGTGTTTTAAATTGTTTTCCTATTACAGACACACTTTTAAATAATAATTTTCATGTACCTGAACACTTTCCAAACAAGGGGTGAAAATGAGGTTAACGAATTTTTTACTCGAGTCGACATGTATGAAAAGTACATATTTCACTTTTTTACTAATTTTTTTGACAGTGAATATAACAATATACACCAGTCATCAATGACTACAGCCGTTGTTATTTTGGTGCCAGTTTTGAAATCAATCAATCAATCATGTTAGGTCAGGATCATTAGGATAAAGAAAGTTCTGAGACGTATAAAGTTTGCAGTAAGTGATTCTGGAAAGCTGGAATGTTTACTACTACTAATAACTACTACTACTACTACTACTACTACTACTACTACTAATAATAATAATAATAATAATAATAATAATTATTGGCTGTTTCTATGGCATTCAACTGATATAGAGTCGTCTCTATCTTCTTTTCAGCGTGTAGATGGTGTCTGGAAGTTTCCCAAGGACATATATAAAGTTTTCTGTTGTCTTGGTTTAACCAAGACAACAGAAAACTTTACATCACCTCTTAGAGGTAACAAAACTAAGACAACAGGAAAACTTTATATTACCTCTGTAGGCAAAAACTAAGACAGCAGGAAAACTTTATATAAATGTCCTTAGGCAATAAAACCAAGACAACAAGAATACTTATTTATATATATATATATATATATATATATGTCCTTAGAAACTTAACTGATCTAAATGCTGATGAAAAGAAGATCGTAAGCGAATAGACAAGATTCTAAATCAATTGAATGCCGAAGAAACAGCCAATAATAATAATAATAATAACATAATAATAATAATAGATGCTTATCTGTATCTGGTCTCTCTCTTGTTCCTCCCCATTCCACAACATCATTTCTCCTTGAAGAAAAAAAGCAACAGAAAAAAAGAAAAAAATAATAATTTCATTGACACCTATGTTCAAGTTCTCTATAATAATAATAGTAATAATAATAATAATAATAATAATAATAATAATAATAATAATAATAAAGTTTCTAAACTCTTATCTCATCTTTCCACTCTTCATTTCTCCTTCTTGGAGAAAAATCTTGATGGAAAAAGAAGAAGAAGAAAGGAATAGTTCCTTGACAACGGCGGCGCTTCTCACAAAAGATCCCAAGAATAATATTAGTAAATCCTCTCCTTTCAAAAGCTATTATTGGTTGATGACGAAGGCAGCTGGAAGGAACTGTTCATTTCTTTGGGGTTTTTCTTTCTGGTTTTATCTCCAGTGAATAAGGTCAATGATTCTTCCTCCTCCAGGGATCTGGAATCTGATCAAAGACGAGTGGGTCTTTTGTGATGATTCGCTGAAGAATTTCCAAATTTTGGGAATAATCTGGGCTTTCTGTGCCTTTCTGTTACTGCAAATCTTGATCAGGAGTTTGTGTGGTGTCTTGTCCTTAATGGGACCAGATGAGAGAGTTGTGTTATTTTGTTAAAAAAGGAAATAAAGTGAAAG
>NC_089755.1:10666264-10688764 GCF_040412425.1 Macrobrachium rosenbergii
TGTGACAACATGGGTCTGCATTGTGTAACCCAGCATCACACTTCGTGGTCACTTTTACAGCCGAAACTTCTTGGTGACATCTTCCTTCGCCAATGCGACAACAGGAACTTCTGACAACATGAAACTTCTCGGTGTGATAAACATCGGCCGAAATAGTGTGACAACGTGACTCTCCATCGTCTGACAACATGATAGTTTTGGTGTGACAGCATGGGCCTTCTTAGGTGACAACTTGACTTCAGGGTCAGATGGCATGACTTCTTGGTATGATCTGTGTGGCAACGCATGACATATGATCTGACAGAGCTTCTTGATGACATTTGAGCCATGACATCAACAACAATATCTTGTCTAACAGCATCACATTCTGATGACACAAAGCATTTCTTGTCTAATAACATGACTTTTTGCGTGACAGAAATCTTCTGACTCCTGACGATGATCAGACAAGAATCCTGACTCACATAATCAGACAACATGGCATGTCTTGCTGTGACAAACATGTGTTTTCTTAGCCAGACAACATAGCCTTTTGGCTGACATCGTGGCACTTCTTGCATGACAACATGGCCTCCTCTTTCTGACAACATAAACCCTTGGCCTGCAACAATATTCACAGACGAGATCCTTCTCTTTGCCCGAATAAATCCCTCTGTACAGCTTTGGTTCCATTCACGTTAAAAGACTCAATTTCATGAACCTAGAAGCCTTCAACTCTCTCTCTCTCTCTCTCTCTCTCTCTTCTCTCTCTCTCTCTCTCTCTCTCTCTCTCTCTCTCTCTCTCTCTTGTGGAACTGAGTCAGGAATGTTGTCCAGTGGTACTGGAGTGTCACCTCAGGCTTCTGCTCAGATGTTGGGACAATTTTTTTTTTCGTGTCAAGTCAGTCAGTGGATTCCGTTTCAAACAGATTTCCTCGTCCGTTTTCTAATAAATACAGATACTTGAATGAGAAGAGAGAAGAGAGAAGATCCGTGTTTGACATGAGAAAGACTACTAACCTGAATGCTAAGATATGCAAATATATATAATAAAAAAGGAAAAAACCTAATTTGGACCAGGATGAAATTGTTGCTGATAATTTCCCATTCAACATCGATCGACAGCAGGCGATAATTTTCATCAAAATCCATCCCCATTTCTTCTCCCGTTGGTTTTGCATGATTAGGAAAATATTGTTAAAACTTTCTTTCACCCTGTCTAAGCCCAAGGGAAAAAGATAAACCTTCTATAATAATTATAATATGATATTTATATAAATTATATATATTATATACACACACACACACACATACACACACAAAACCACACACACACACATATATATATATACTTATATATATATATATAATATATATAACATATATACATATATATATACTATGTTTCTCTTTCCATAAACAATTTTATATTATTATACCTATATTCATCGTTATATTTTATATATATATATAATATACATATCATATAATATAATTTATTGTTTTCCACGTTTTAAATTATCTATTCTATTTTTTGGCTATATCATGCCATCCTTGTGAATCGTTAAACCACGACTGGTCAGTTATATGGATCATATAGCTTTTGTTATACATATCCAATCTTGTTATGCTATTTCCATTTTGGCTCGAGTCTATACCCAAACAGACATTTTAAGCATTAAAGGGACCGTACAGATATATTGCAATTGCTGGACGCGTCAGCACACTTATAGACTTAGCTCCAACTATATCTGAAACCTCTATAGGGATAATAGCCAGTGGAATGTCAGAAATAGGATGACTGTATCCATTTATCTTCATCCGTCACATAAGGCTTTTTGAATGCCATGTCACTGGTACAGAGGGTCCTTTGTCAATATTAGTAATGAACGAGGAACAAATTGGTAACAAGAAGAGGGTGGTGGAGAGATCCATCAGTCAATAGTAAATTGAGTGTCAACAATTTTCAACAAAGCGACAGTTTTTCATTTTATATATATGTATATATAATGTATATATATATATATATATATATATATATATATATATATATATATATATATATATATATATATACGTAACAGTAATTCAGGTTGATCACAGTGAACAGTTTTTACAAATACGATCTCAAACACCCCATCCACATCACCACTGAATATAAACAAGATACTAGTAACTTTTTTACTTCTAATCAACTCAGTGGATGAAAATCCCTGACAGCAGAAGAAACAGAACTTCACCCAGATTCCCAAAACAGTTAAAAAAACAAATGAGGCCAAAAACCTTCGGGGCAAAATTTACTTTTGCTTAACAAGATGACCCTAATTGGGAATATCCTTTAAGGAGAGCGGATGTTTCCCAAAAAATGTTATTTCACTCCTTTTACATTAATTACTGCTGGGGATCTTTTACGTCAGTTGCACAGAAATTGAATTTCTACGGCTGAAACGAGGGAGAGATTGAAACTTTGGAGTTTCTTTGAAGTGGTGAGCAGTCATCAACTTGTAGGCGATCTATTTCTCACACACTCTTGGGCATGCTAAAGGATTCAGTTTCACTTTAAATAGAAGTATTCCAATTTGTCAGAAACCTCGGCCAGTTTTGCTGTTGGTTTGTCTAGTAATAAAACAAGACAGGTAACAGTTTTCTTATTTACAGTATTTCTTATAAAATCCATTCGTCAGGCTAATTCATTAAAAATTTCAATATGTCGTCTTCCCACTCTTTTCGGCCAGTTTTTCATCATGCTTTTCTGACTCAGGAAGTTCTACTTTCTGATTTCCTACTGACTCAGGGAAGTTCTACCTTCTGACTTCCTACTGACTCAGGGAAGTTCTACCTTCTGACTTCCTACCGACTCAGGAAGTTCTACTTTCTGACTTCCTACTGGCTCTCAGGAAGTTCTACTTTTTCTGACTTCCACCAACTCAGGAAGTTCTACTTTCTGACTTCCTACTGAGGCCCAAGGAAGTTCTACCTTCTGACTTCCTACTGACTCAGGAAGTTCTACCTTTTCACTGCCTACTGACTCAGGAAGTTCTACCCTTCTGACTTCCTACTGACTCAGGAAGTTCTACCTTCTGACTCGAGGAAGTTCTACCTTCTGACTTCCTACTGACTCAGGGAAGTTTTACCTTCTGACTCCTACTGACTCAGGGAAGTTCTACCTTCTGACTTCCAACTACTAATCTAAGTCAAGTTTGTAATTCCGTTTTTTTTTCGTTAGGCAAAGTCCTTCTGAGTTAAAAAAAACCTTCCGTGACTTCCTATTCATACAGGAGTTCGCCTTCTGACTTATATACTAGTTGTCAGGTAAAACAATGTTCATTACCTTAGACGCTTCTTACTGACTCAGGGTTTTGGTATTGAGGACTCTCTCTCTCTCTCTTCTCTCTCGTCCGATGTCTGTACCTTCTGATTTTGACAAATGATTTCCGTAATCCTTCCCACTGACTCAGACAGAGGTTGTACCTTCTGATTAATCCTAACTGACTCAGGTTCCATCACTTCTGCTTCCTACTGACTCAGTATTTGAGCTGACCTTCTGACTTCTTAATAACTCAAAGGAAGTTTTCAGACTTTCTTCTGATTATGGAGGAAGTTGTACCCAGAGATTCCATGTGACTCAAGGAAGTTTTACCTTCAACTGACTTCCTATTGACTCGAGGAAGTTCACCTTCTGACTTTTGACTCAGAGATGTTGTACCTTCTGACTGGTTCAAGGCTGACAAAGGGAAAGTTTTCCAGAAGACTTGCTGGGCCTTGAACTAGTTCTACCTCATCTGACTTGAAAAAGGGTCACAGTTGTAACCTGAAAGTCATGGATTTAAAATTCATTTTTTTTACGCTTGAAAGTTCTCCAGACTTAACAAATAGGTAAATATTTACCTTCCAAACAAGTTATACTCAGGAATCTTAGCCTTTCAGCATTCTTTTTGTTTTATTTATAAAAAAAGTTCAGTCAAAATAGGTCCGGTTATGAGAACAGATCTTGCAGATGTTTGCCTCAATCTCTCTCTTATAAACTTGCACTAATGCGCACGTTCATTAGGTGGGATTTCTTTGACACTGCCTAAGCCACTCAGAAGTCTCTGTATAATGGTAATCTATTTCTCTCTCTCTCTTTCAGTTCTTTTCTTTGCATCCAGGAAGCGTTATTGTTATTTTAATATGACCTACCCATAATGCTAATAATATTAATATTACTTTATTAAAAATTCCAATTAATAGATAATAATCTTTAATAATAATAATAATTGACACACTGTGTCATCTTCTCATTATTACCGAAAACATTCTCTTCAGCTATTTACGTTTGTTCCCGAAGAGTTTTTTCTATTTTCCTTGTGCGGACAATAGTGAAGGTCTTTTGCTGGCAAGATACTGTTCATCTCAATTATTAAGTCAAAACCCATTCTTATTCTTTATATATTCTATTATTATTATTATTAATGATGGGCAATAATACATATTGAAATCTTAATCAATTCTCCGTCCAAAGCTAGTAAGTTGTAATTTTTCACCTTCGAATTTATACACTAGGTCAGACAGGGGTCAGTTCTGGATGGCGTGGTTGGTTGAGCTCTCGGCGCCACGCTAAAATTTGGCGAGCGTTCGATAACGGTGAACCTGGGAATGATTTCTGATGATTTCCAATATAAAATCTTATTGCGTAATGTTGCCGACTTGACATCTAGTTTGGCTGCTGTTACTGGATGAATGACCATCATTATCATATTGGTTTCTGGCGTAAAATAAGTCTAATCGGAAAACGACAAAAAATGGAGGATCTGAGCGAGGGCGAAGTGGTTTGAGACAATCCCCGACTACGACAGAAAGAGTAGACTAATGACATCATTCATCATCAGCCCAATGGCAGCCAGGTTAAGCCGATGATGTCAGCCGGCATGACATCACGCAAAGGCTATCGGGGGACGCTGGAATGAATGACATTCCAGGGTGGTGTTATTTGTTAGTGTCGAGCTTTAGTGAAATTTGGGTGAATGATTAACTGCAACCAGGGAATAAATATTTTACCTGGATGAATGCATGATCCGCTGTGTTCCTATGCAATCTTGCCAGTATGATTTCAAGCTGAGAATGACAGCTGATGTTTTTTGGTCAAAAAATTTATAACTAACTAGTATAGAATATATAAAGAACTGTCATCCGGGATTTTGACTTTGCCTAGATGAAAATGACTGCAAGTCCGAGCTGAGCACGCAAACCACTGTGAAGTGGTCAAGGGAAAATCACGATGTCTTCTACAAAAATAACTGCAGGCAAACCAAATCCGTTCATCAGAACTCCATTGTTCCTGGTGTCAGCACTTATTACGGGTCTTTATTTATTTATGCATTATTTTTATTAATTATATATTTTCACGCGTTGAGGCTCCGGAGATACCTGTAATCAATTTTCAACTTTTGAAATTTGTGATACTTGCCATTTGTCTTTAAACAAAACTCCTCAGGAAACGGTGTGACTTTGTTTTTCACCTAAAAAATGCAAATTTCGTGCAACAATAACAGATGACGTAATAGTGTATTTGGGGATATGTTAATTGGCATCCGTTCTTAATTATGATATGGACTTGAGATCTTCCAGTTCTGCTAATAAGTTATGGTAGACCATCTTCCATCATATTCATTATTAAATAATAATACATGTTCAAATAAAATAACCTTTAAATATGGCTAAGGAGAAAGAAAGAGAGTCTTCACCATCATTAAATTCTCTCTCAAAAAGCCCGTTCCTCTTAGTGAACGTTTTCTGCAAAAGCATATTATTGCTGCAATGGTTTTAGAACTATTGATATGAATAACACCAAAGAAGGTTTTTCATTTTTAGAACTGGGAAACTCCTTAATAAAAAAGTGTAATTGCTGAATACGACTTAATTATAATCAAATATTCTAACTGGATGAATGCATGATACACTTTTCAGCAATCTGCAATGCATCAACATCAACCCAGAATCCACATTGATATTTGTCATGTCATCTAAAATAAATAAATAAATTAGATATGGTGTTTGTAGATAACTGTCTTCTACCAGTGGGATTCGAACGCTACTGGTTATATTGAAAACGAGGATGTGCAGTGGTTTCAAACAACTGGCTGAGTGGTTAAAGTCACTGTGTGTCGTGTTTCTAAACCAGGCAGAGGTTCAAATCCACTGGTGATGAAGCATTTTGGAAAATATAATTCGGGCTAAGGTGTAAGGTATTCCTAGATATTGGGAATTGATATAAGGGAGACGTTATCTCTCTCTCTCTCTAGGATAACCCCTCGGCCTTAATCCATATATATATATCATATATATATATATATATATATATATATATATATATATAATATATGGGTTGTAGGTATATGTCATATATATATATATATATAAGCCATTATATAGGATATATATCTATATATGATATATTATATATATATATATATATATATATACATATATATATATACATATATATATATATATCCATAAATCACATATATAGCTCAATTTATGGGGAAAAGCATGAACACTCATTTTCCGCGGGAAAAATGCAATGCAATATCATGGCCACTGTAACTATCCAAACTTATAATTATTACCTCAGTTACAGAATAATTGTCGATAAAGGAAAGCAAGTCAATGACAGTACCGTAAATTACAAAACAAATCATTTAACAGAAATAACAGTAATCTCAATGAAAATAAAGTTTAAAAATTTTCTTTAAAAATTAAAGATAACAACTACAAAATAATGGTCAAAGTTGCCTAAGGTCTATTTATTCTTGCCTAGATTCAACTAAACTGAAAACAGACTGCGGTCATGGTCGTTTAATTAGGTATATACAAGTCACTTTAGGCCCCATCAAAACAATGTAAGACGTTATGTTTATGGTATTTACCATTATTATTTCATGTTTCGTACATCCCCGGGGCTGGTACTAAACACGGCGCTTTTTTGGTAAACGTGCTTACACGAAACGTTGTCAAAATGCCAGTACTGTACCGTACCTGAAAAATACCATACCGTACAGTACCGTACCTAAAAATTATGGTACCGACTAGCAAAAATACCGTATTGTATCTGGAAAATGTCATTTCGTGCTGGCAGAATATATATACCATCCATAAACAAATTACGTCTACTAACAAATATCGTACCGTACATGGAAAATTTATAAACTAAAAAAAAAAAAAAATACTTATATATTGTATAATACGTGCCGTGCTTTCTAGCCCAGTACTCAACAAACAAGCAGTTCCCCATTTAACGATGCAAACTACTGTTATTCAAATTTCTGAGTTTCTGAGGCTGTTCTGTCTAATGCTTCTTCTTGAGGTTCGACCTTTGGAACGAAACAACTTAAATATTCTATAAGTTGTGAACGTTAATTCAACAACATACTTAATGCTTTGCGTTTATGGGATAATATAGTGGTCATTGGGTTTATACTACAGTATTCACAATGTATAGTAAATTTAGTTTTATTTTAGTTTAACCCATTATTTGATATCGGAGTTTTTACGCTGTGATCGAAAGTCCCCGTTAACATGATCAGTACGAAACACACGCTCAAATCTATTGCAAATTTACGTTACCGAGATATTTACCCTCTTTTGCTTTGTTTTTACTGAACACGACGCTTACGGTTGTGGTGTTGGGATTATTTAAACTTTACAGAGAAATAAACGAACGTCAGAAAGGTTCACAGTTTAAATTAAATAATCTGGAAATTAAATTCTCAAGTCCAAAATGTGATGTTTTTAAGTAAAATTTTACCGTGAATTCACTATCCAACGATAGGCCTATTTATTGTTTATTATCTGTTAATATTTAAGTAACATACGTCTACATTTATTTATTTTAAATATTCCAATACGAACCATTATATTTTCAGCTTAGCCTCCCCCAGTCGTTTAAATCCAGGAATGACGTAGATACAAAGAAACGTCATTTGAAAAACAAACGACAGACCTTTCAGCTGCTGTGTGGCATCGTCTCCCCTTGTCTGATCCCACCAGGTTCCAGGATTTTGATTCGTAAATGGATTCTTATTTGAACGCTTCCTCCGAGGGCCATAGTAAAAATATCTAGAACACTCAGGATCAGAGGAATGAAATTTAAATGGACACGTTTAATATTCTCTCTTCCGGGATTACCACAACGTCAAACTATAGAACTATTTACAGTACCAAAGCGGTATCAGTGTTGCCATCTTACCGGCCTCGCGTAACTATCGTAAGGCTTTTTGAAAATTATCGTATTCACCACGCTATTTTGGTGTATTAGTATTAGAATATAGGGTATGATATGGCATATATATGTTGTTTCTATCATTTTCCATCAAAAAGCCTGATAACAATATTCAGAGACAATAGTGTATCAGTAACTTGAAAATTGAACAATCATTTTCAGCGACCTGTCGACTAAGCTATTTATACAGCACCACATATACGACGATCATAAAATAAATTAGGTGAAACCACAAGAGATATCTCCAGAAATTTGATGCCACGGACATTTTCCTTTTTGAAGAAAGGGATTTCAGTGTTATCACTGATGCTTTTATTTACTGACTGCCTCCTAGAATGATAATAAATGATTAAATAAGTGGATAGGCAAGGGTATACCACTAGAGAACTTGTAAAGAATCCGTCATAGAATGATTTCAGAGCTAAAATTTTCTCCAGTTCAACAAGGAAATATGAACCCTTAAACGCCGAGCCTCTATTTACAAAAGCGTCTGCCGTATGCCGGCGCGGTTTGAGAGTTAGCGCCGAAGCGGAAAGAAAGTTTTTTTCAAAAAATCACCACGCTTATTTTTTTAAGATTAAGACTTCATTTTTGGCTCCTTTTTTTTTGTCATTGCCTGAAGTTTAGTATGCAACCATCAGAAATTAAAAAAAATATCATTATCATATATAAATATTGGAATATATGACAGCGCGAAAAAATGTTCATATATAATTGTATACAAATCGCGCTGTGAGCAAAACCGTTAAAACTGATGAGTTATTTTTTTCGTTGTATTGTACACTAAATTGTAATGATTTTTGGTACATAACAAATTGTAAAACGATCAAAAGCAACACAGAAAATATTATCACAAAATGATGCATGAATTCATAATGCGCGGATGTAAAATTTTTTCAAAAATTCACCATAAATCGAAATATTGTGCTAGAGACTTCTCGTTTGTTTGCAAAATGAGAGGAAATGATTGAATATTACTGGAATGTAGAGTTTTATTACAATTGCATTTTTCGACCATTTCGGTCGAGGTCAAAGTTGACCACGATAGGTTGCCTATTTAGGCACTTATCGTGATTTATATAATAATATTTCAAGGTTGATAAAAGCTACAACCATGAGTTATTTTTTGTTGTATTCTACATGAAATATTTCACATTTTCATGTTTAACAGTCTTATGTAACGCCTAATGGAAAACGGTGCAAAAATTACGACAAGGTAACTAAAGAAATTCTGAGATTTACAGCCGAGTTACCGCGCGCGGAGGTAAGGAAAAAGTTTTTTTCAAAATTTCACCATAAATCGAAATATTGTGCTAGAGACTTCCCGTTTGTTGCAAAATGAAGTTAATGATTGAATGTTACTAGAATGTAAGAGTTTTAGCTTACAATTGCATTTTTCGACCATTTCGGTCAAGTCAAAGATGACCAAAGGTTGAAATTTTATAACCTATCGTGATTATATGGAAATATTTCAAAACTGATAAAAGCCACAACCATGAGTTATTTTTTGTTGTATTCTACATGTAATTGCGCAATTTCATGTATAACACTTTATGTAACGCCTAATGAAAACGGTGCCATCTGCGACAATTGACTAAATAAATTCTGAGATTTTCAGCTGAGTTAGCGCGCATGGAGGTAAGAAAAAGTTTTTTTCAAAATTTCACCATAAATCGAAATATCGTGCTATACTTCTCGTTTGTTTGCAAAATGAAGGTAGATGACTGAATATCACTAGAATGTTAGAGTTTTTGCTACCAAAATACTTCCAAAAAAATATATATATATATATATATATATATATATATATATATATATATATATATATATATATATATATATATATATATATATATATACATTCATATATACACACACACACACATATATATATATATATATATATATATATATATATATATATATATATATATATATATATATTTTATTTTTATTACGAATATATAACTAAAAGGAATATTTGAATAAACTTTTTTTTTATATAAAACGAAATAATATACAAAACACCAGTAAATACAGATATACAAAAACTTGTAATAAATATAAAATTAAATATAAAATCTCTATAGAATACTCACTCGTAATCCTGACTCTTGTCCTATTCTTGTTTTCTCCTCCTCCACTGAAGAGTCTTGCGCTTTTTCCTCTCGACATGACGAGGTACAGGTGGGGAAGAGACGCGCGCGCCCTTACTGCAGATGGGCCGCCCTTCGGCGAATCCGCTGCGCCCTCCATGTCCCTCAGGTTATATACTCCGATATATGACCGCAGTGTGGTATTTGCGGTCTGCTCCGATCCTGCAAACTGCTACCTTGCAGGTGCGATAGACAGACGGGTGTCTCTTCTTCTGCCATTCATATGGAACAAGCACCGTTTCTGCTTACGCCCTTCTAGGGGGGCTCCAGTGTGTGATCCCCTGCCACAGCTGATACATAGGGTCCACTACCCGACGGGACATTGGAATGTGAGGAGGGCAGCAGCAGGGACAGGGACAGTATATAGGCATCAGCAGATCTGGAGCTCGGGGCAGGGGCGGTATTGGAAGGCCACTCCTCAGATTAAAGTTTATGAGGGCATTCCCGGCCACCTCGAGAATACTGGATGTGGGACAACCTATGGGTGTCTGTAATGTGTCCACTGAGAGAGGATGTAGGCATTCTGGAGAGCCAACTGAAGGAGTTATTTGAGGCACTTGTTTCCACCTCCTGGTTCTCCTGGTGAAGGGATAATACTGGATGAGTTGATCAAAGAGATCAACTCCTCCCATCAAGGCCTCCTAGTGCCCAATGTTGGTAGGCGTTGGACAGGAAAAAAACTCCTCATCGTAGTGGTTTCGGCCCTGCCGGCGTGTCTTCTTCCGCTGAACGATCATCTTGGATGGTCGTGAGTTGGTCGTAATCATGGGCATTCTTCTGACCCCCTTCCAACAGATGACAAGACATCTCCCTTCCGCCGCCCTCAGGTCCCTCCTCTTGCCAGATGTTGCAGGTTTCTAGTGGTTTCTTGAGGACATTCGGGGCTCCACGCACCAGTTAATGGGTACCACTGATGTGCACACCCTGTTCATACAGTTCCTGGGCCAGGATACTGAGTTATAATAATTATCTGTTAAACAGGTGGTATGTCTGGTTACGGAAATGATCCACAAGACCGAAGACAGTGTCAAGCGTGGAAGACCCCAGAATACACAGAGAAGTCAACGACGTACTCCAGTGTTGGATTCCATAATAAAAATAAGTTTCAGAACCATATTTCTTTGACTTCTTGGAGGTGTACACTTTCATGTAAGCCCTTTGTATGGCATCATCCCGTTCAAATTAAAAGGTTCTTGAAGGAACCATGAGAAACTGGCACAGTCCACAAATGTACTCCAACACTGGGCGGACTAAGATGAGAGATCTGGGTTATTCGAGGTATGGCGGAGTTCGGTTGAAGGCGTTGAAAATAACTTTCAACGCCGGGAAACTATCACCGGGCATAATGCCAGGCATTTATTGGGCATGAACTTAAAAAAATTCGCCTCCAATATTACCTGATATCGGCAGCAGGCATCATTCAAAAAAAATGTGAGACCAAATGCGCCATGTCCGTGAGGTTGCAGCCCAGCCATTATACGACAACATTGTCTGCAGTTGGTTTCACAGCAGTACCGAGCATAATCCGCCATCTACTGCAGAAATTTATTCAGCAATTCCCAATACGAACTGAATGAACCTAGTCAGGAGGCACAGACGGTCAGTCAGGTGCTGCCGTGAATGGGTGCATGTTAGGTGGGAAATCCTCAACCACCCCTCATCACTTTCAAGACCGAACGGCCTTCACCTGCTGCCATGACGTTGCGACCGTCTACAGGCCCGTAATGCCACGACTTCACCACTAGGCCCCGGCCCATCTCCCTCACTTTCACCATCACTTTCCGTCTTGAACACAACAATCGGTGCCTCCTCCTCCTCCTCAGACTCTCCCTGTTCAGCACTGAAACCACTGAACTTGAGTTCATTTTCATGCTGTGGCTCTCGTACGGACATTAGGAGCAAATATCGTCATCACTGACGCCGTGGCGTGATGTCTCGTCACTAGATACCAACTGCCATCAAATGAGGACTTTCCACCTGCTCTTGATCGAGCTCCAACAAGTACTCACCAATGTTCTTTTGTTGGAGGCCTCCCAAATGTTTATGAATGCCCCTCAGGACACCCGATGTTTCTAGGGTATTATGCAACACGGGTTATGATAGCTGGGTCACCTTGGGTGTTGGTCCCTATCCAGCATCCAAATCTAAATGCGCCTCACATGCTCACCACCGACAGGCAATACGCACCTTTACGGTCCTGGCGACATTGGGACATCTCTGCAAATATCCTATTGCATCACAAACGCTAATATATATACAAGTTCGGCAAAACATGAATCGCGAGAAATCGCTCTGACGATGCGTCGCTGATGCTTTGTAGTGCAGAAGAAAGAAATTCAGCGCATGCACAGCTGGGTCACACTTGTAAACAAAACAACAGCGTGATCCGTGAACTACCCAGCATCACTAAGGCGCGATTTAAAATTTTTCTGCAAAATAGGCCTATAAGTATTTTTTCGTGAATATTTAATAAGACTTTTTGTAGTCGGCGTATTTTACGTCCACTCGGCACCCGACAGACAATTTTGTCGACGTAAAATACGTCCAGTCGGCGTTAAAGGGTCATTATCTTCACATAGTAGGCCTATCTATCACTTGAGAGCCATAACAAAATAACTGAAATAAGCAGTTTTGGGCCTATTCTAGACAGCAGACAGTGTTTTCTTTAAAGAAAATTACACCTCACTACCAAGATCTGCTTCTCACCGTAGGGGGCTAATGCCGTCAGTGCACCTCATGCGGTGCACTGCAGGCATTACTTAAGCTTCTATGCTGCGTCCCTTCGGCCCCCAGCTGCAACCCCTTTCATTCCCTTTACTGTAACTCCGTTCATATTCTCTTTCTTTCATCGTACTTTCCACCCTCTCCTAACAATTGTTGCATAATGCAACTGCAAAAGGTTTTCCTCCTGTTACGCCTTTCAAACCTTTTTACTCTCAATTTCCCTCTCAGTGCTGAATTTCCTCACAGATCCCAGCGCATGGCTTTTGGCCTAAATTCTATATTCCAGTTCCAAGGTCTGAGATGTTTCCAAGTCTTGTTGCATAAGATGAAAATACCATGTTTAATATATATGTATAATATGTATGTATATATATAATTATAAGTATATGTATGTATGTGTGTTTAATATATATATATATATATATATATATATATATATATATATATATATATATATATATATATATATATATATATATATATATATATATATATATATATATATATATATATATTATATATATATATATATATATATACATATATATATATATATATATATATATATATATATATATATATATATATATATATATATATATATATATATATATACATACATATCATATATATATATATATATACATATATATATATATATATATATATATATATATATATATATATATATATATACGTGTGTGTGTGAATATTTAGATAGACAGATAAATAGATAGATAGATTATCTTGCCCATAACTAGTCTACCACACAACGTTATACTGAAAAAATATATATTTTTCCTCTATACAAGTGACCAACAGCATCCGTGATCCTTACTTAACAGAAATTCCTGTAGGAGGTGGTTCTTGCTCCATGAGGCCAATATATGATCTCAGTGTTGCTCAAATGTTCAACACCCAGGAAAGCCATTTGGGAAGCCATTAACACTCACTGGTGATTTTTCATTTAATGATAAATGTATTTATAACTGCAGTGGGATCCTGTATTTCAGTAAGAAACACGTTTTCATTAAGTTCAGCTCTTTTTGCAATTATTATTATTATTATTATTATTATTATTATTATTATTATTATTATTATTATTAAAAAATTCTTATGGTATTTCATAATTTGACAAGGAACAAAATTTTGTTTAAAAACATAAAACACAATGAACAGAAAAATAACCAGCAATGCACATAATACATACCTTCACACACACAACACATGTATATATATATATATATATATATATATCATATATACATATATATATATATATATATATATATATATATATATGTATGGGTTTTATATATACATATATATATATATATATATATATACATATATATACATATATACACACATATATATATATATATATATATATATATATATATATATATATATATATATATATATATATGGCATATATATATACATATATATATATATATATATATATATATATATATATATATATATATATATATATATATATATATATTTCTTATATGAACACACACACATATATACATACATACGTACATATATACATGCATACATAATCAGAAATGCCATTTCCCCAACTTGCTGAGACGACCCAAGGCAGCATCAGGTCAACGCTCAAGTTCCCTCACAGCCTTTGCTTCACTACAAGAATTTCCTGCTAATTAAGCCCTGTTATGAATAGCTGATTCCTCATAATGCTCTGCTCTGCATCGTCATTGCTCGCCACAGAGGATAAATGAGGAATTCCTCTAGTCGTGAGATCTAAGGAATAGTAATGATTCCCTTTATACTTAGTTTTGCTTTCGCTATGGTTCTAAAACCTTCTTGCTCTTAGTAATCGATTTATAAATTACAAATGAACAGGGATTCTAAGGATAAATTTTTGTCAACTTGCATGCCATAATTGCAAAGAATAAAAACAAGATGTTGAGAGAAATGTCTTTGTGAAATAATTGTTCCTCAGGGGAACATTTAGTGGGAAATCAAAGTGGCAGGGTCACAGGAACGAGTTCCATTTCATAAGTGATGAAAAGGACTTTCATTCATTTTTACAGATTTATTCAGGATCTGCGACGTCAAATGTATTTCGGTCTTCCAGAATCTAGAGATCTACAGATTTTGAGCAGTTATATATTCTTTTATGTGACTGTAAAGACAGATTCATTGTTGCTGAATGAACAGTATATATAGGTGGTGTTAATTACATATAGCATATACAGTATATTGAATTTATATAATGTGTATGAATATATATTCATATGAGTATACATACACTATATATACTATACTAGCTGTCATCCCGGCGTTGCCCGGGAACACTGAATGACAACCGATAAACTCTCTCTCTCTCTCTCTCTCTCTCTCTCTCTCTCTCTCTCTCTCCAACCCTCCCGGACTCTTTCCCTCTTTCTTCTACATAACACCCCCTCTACTCTTTCACTTCATCTCCCTCTCTCTCTCTCTCTCTCTCCAACCTTCCCTGTCTCTTTCCCTCTTTCTTCTCCCTAACACACCCTCTACCCTCTCTCTCTCTCTCTCTCTCTCTCTCTCTCTCTCTCTCTCTCTCTCTCTCTCTTTGTCCCAACCCCACCCCCTTTGGTGCCATTGATGTCTTACCCACAATATTCTTTTCCAGATGGGCCAAGTCATATTTATACGGAAATTAGGTAAGATAAATTCTGTAAGGTTACTAAGTTACTACAGTCTACATGCATTACCAGCCCTGTTTCAGGAAAGCTCTTCCACCCCAACACCCCTTTGGTGCCTTTTGGTGCTAGTGATGTCTTACCCCACAGTGTTCTTTTCGGGACAGTAAGCCATATGTATACCAAGTTTGGCTGAAATTGCTCAATGTGTTTCAGAGTGTATGTGGAACACACACACATGTATACACACATCCATTTATATATATATATATATATATATATATATATATATATATATATATATATATATATATATATATATATATATTTATATAAATAGATATAGATAGATATATTAACTTTATCACTAACAGGACCTCATTGAAAGTGGATGGTATCTTAACAGAGATATTTATTCAAATATTCGAATAAATATCTCTGCTTTTTTAGATACCATTCAGTTTCAATGAGATTGTGTTAGTGTATATATATATATATATATATATATATATATATATATATATATATATATATATATACTATGTATATATATATATATAAATATATATAAATATATATAGATATATATATATATATATTATATATATATATATATATATATGTATATATATATATATATATATATATATATTATATATATATATATATATATATATATATATATATATATATATATATATATATATATATATATATATATATATATATATATATATATATATATATATATATATATATATATATATATATATATATATATATATGTATATATATATATATATATATATATATATATATATATATATATATAATTCTAGAGAGAGAGAGAGAGAGAGAGAGAGAGAGAGAGAGAGAGAAGAGAGAGAGAAGGAGGGGTTTAAGTTTTTTAAGAGAATATGTGACACCTACTAAAATCGAGAGTGAAAAATAGAATTAGCTTGGCTTTCAGAGAAGTGTGTGGTTATGGATTTCTTTCCTGAGACCTTAAACTTTATATATTTAAGAGGGCTTGTGGGATCAGTTACTGAGTTAAGAGGTTAATGAAATTGCCTCAGTCTAAGATGTATGACCTTGAAAAAATGTGTGTGTGTATATATATATATATATATATATATATATATATATATATATATATATATATGTTGCATATATACATACATACATACATACATATATATATATATATATATATATATATATATATATATATATATATATATATATATATATATATATATATATATATAAAAGTGAATGTATGTATGTTTCTATGTTTATGTCATTTCTAGAAGTTAACAGCTACTGTGCAGATTAGTTATTCGTGAAGACAATAATAATGCATTCAAGCAACTTAGATAATGGGGGTAGGTTTCACACCCTCTCTCGCCTTCTCCCCACCTTTCCCTTGTATCTGATGTGGTTAACAAAACTCTATAGGTCCGTCACACGATATTTCATGTTGTTGCACCATCTGACATATATTAGTTCGAAAAGTAGGTTTAGTGAGGATGTGTTTAGGTTTAGTTTGGGTGTGTGTGTTTAGGTTTAGCAGGGGGTGTGTTTAGGTTAAACAGGGGTATATTTAGGTTTAGTGAGGGTGTATTTGCCAATCTTAGGTTGTAAGGTGTGTTTAAGATTTGGTGTGGTGTGTTTAGTTTTACCAGGGGTGTTTGGTGTGTGTTTATGTTTAGTGAAAGGTGTGCATTTCGGTTTCTTGATTCTGTGTTTCTTTTTTGGGTGGTGTGTGTTTAGGTTTAGTTGGTGATTTGTTTTCTGGAGCGGTTTAGGATTACATAAGGTTTGTTGAGGTTTAGAACAGGGATGTTTTTAATGTTTAGAACAAAGTATCAAGGAACAAAAGGTTTTAGTGGTGGTGTGTTTAGGTTTAGATGAAAAACAGTACATAATTTCGGTTTAGTGGTGGTGTGTTTAATAAGAAGTTGGAAGTAAATTTAGAAACTTTAATTGGCCAAAGTAAGATGTGAAAAAGGATTTCAAGGAGGAGGAGGAAGGTTAGTGGTGACATTTGTCTGAGTTGGGGTAACATTTAGGTTTTAGTGGGGATGTGTTTGGGTTTAGCCAAAGGGATTGTACATTTAGGTTTAGTGATAAGGGTGTGTTTATGTTTCAGTTAAAACATTTCAACCTGGGGTCCTGTTTAGGTTTATGGGGTACATTTAGGTTTTAGTGGGTGATGTGTTTAAATGTTCCCCCGTTGTGGGTACATTTAGGTTTGGTGGGGATTTGTTTAGGTTCAATTGGGGTAGATTTATGGTTAGTGGGGTGGGTTTAGGTCCAGTTGGGGTACATTGTCAGGGTTTAGTGGGGATATGGTCTAGGTTTAGTCAGGGTACATTTAGGTTTAGATCATGGGGTGTGTTTAGGTTTAGTTAGTAGGTCCTCATTTAGATTTAGTGGTGGTGTGTTTAGGTTTAGAAAAGGGGTACATTTAGGTTTAGTGGGGATGTGTTTAGGTTTAGTTGGGGTACATTTAGGTTTCTGGATGTGTTTAGGTTCAATTGGGGTCCTTTATGGTTAGTGGTTGGGTTTAGTTTTAGTTGGGTGGTACATTTAGGTTTAGTGGTGGTGTGTTTCCCTTCCAGTTGGGGTACATTTAGGTTTTAGTGGGATGTGTTTAGGTTTAGTTGGGGTACATTTAGGTTTAGTGGGGGTGTGTTTAGGTTTAGTTGGGGTACATTTAGGTTTATTGTTCAATGGGGGAGTGTTTGGGTTTAGTTGTGGTACATTTAGGTTTAGTGGGGATGTGTTTAGGTTTTAGTTGGGGTACATTTAGGTTTATGGGGTGTGTTTAGAGTTTTAGTTGGGGTAACATTTAGGTTTAGTGGGGATGTGTTTTGGTTTAGTTAAAATACATTAAGGTTTAGTGGGGGTGTGTTTAGGTTTAGTTAAATTACATTTAGGTTTAGTGGGGATGTGTTTAGGTTTAGTTGGGGTACATTTAGGTTTAGTGGAGTGTGTTTTGGTTTAGTGGGGTGCATTTAGGTTTAGTGGGGGTGTGTTTAGGTTTAGTTGGGGTACATTTAGGTTTAGTGGAGTGTGTTTTGGTTTAGTGGGGTGCATTTAGGTTTAGTGGAGGTGTGTTTAGGTTTAGTTGGGGCATATTTAGGTTTAGTTGGGATACTTTTAGGTTTAGTGGGGATGTGTTTAGGTTCAGTTGGGGTACATTTAGGTTTAGTGGGGATGTGTTTAGCTTTAGTTGGGGTACATTTAATCTAGGTTTAGTGGGGGTGTGTTTAGGTTTAGTGGGGATGTGTTTTGCTCTAGTGGTGGTGTTTCAGTTAATGGGTGCTGTGTTTATGTTTAGTGGGGACATGCCAATCAAAACTACACCATGTGTTACTTCCTTCCAAAGGTAACTGATCGGCTGTCATTCAGAGTATTCCCAGGCAATGCCGGGTTAAGTAGTGTGTGTGTCTATATATATTTAGATAAATAGATAGATCTATAGATAGATAGATAGATAGATAGATAGACAGCTAGATAGATAGACAGATATAGATATATAGATTGATTTATAGAATATATATATATATATATATATATATATATATATACATATATATATATATATATTGTATATATATATATTTATATATATATATATATATATATATAATATATATATATACATATAATATATATATATATATATATATATATTATATATATATATATATATACATTATAAAGTATAAATAGAATTCAAATTTACATCATTGTTAAGACAGAGAATGTATTTAATATCCGAATAGGTTTCACAAGATAAGTGTGAGATCTATTTTATTTATTCATTTACAAAAGTAATCAGAGAAGCAAATTTACGCCTTTGTCAAAACAGAGAATATAATCATTGCTCTAATGGATTTTATAACATAAGTTGGTGATGGAGCGAAGTACTGTTTGAGATGAACCAGCAAACTTAAATTAGACTTAATGATAAAATGAAAAACTTGTAGTTGAGAAATCGAGAAGAAGAAGAAAGTTTTAGTGAATCTAAGAAACAGAACAAACGCGAGAAAAGCGATGACATAAATGTGCATCCAGAGAGAGAAAAAAGAAAACGGAAGATAAATACAGTGGAAAGACAATCAGATATTTAAGGAAAGGGGAGACCTTTTGTGCGTGAAGTTTCTCAAATATCTAGTTTAGGGGGAATGAAAAATATGACAAGGAACAAATATATAAAAAGCAAGATCCCCGAACTCGGAAGAAATGGAGAAGATAATAAAGAAGAGGGAAAAGTGTAGGAATGGCGAAATAAATGACTCGAGAGAACAAGAATAACTCTGAGAGAAGGAATCCGATAAGAGAATCGTAAGAGTATTAAAAGGTTCCCGCAGACGAAAATGAAATGATAAATTGTTGGCAGGATATGAAAGAGTTTTGGATGGAACAGAAAATCAAAATAATCATCTGCTGCTTGATAAGACGGAGAGACGTAAGAAAGAAAATATGAAAATGAAAAAAGAGAATAAAGTTAAATCTGGCTGGAGAAATTGACAGTGGCAGTAAAATATTATTATTATTATTATTATTATTATTATTATTATTATTATTATTATTATTATTATTATTATTATTCAGAAGATGAAACCTGTTCATATGGAACAAATGCCAAAGAGGCCATTGACTTGAAATTCAAGCTTCAAGAGTTGTCTATTTAGGTAAGGGAAATACAGAAAGAAGATTAGATCTCACTTATTAAAAAAAAAAAATAAGTTAGTTAATAAATATTAAACTAAAAATAGAACAATTTATGGAAAAAAGCAAATACCTGGAAAAAAACAGACACAATTTGAAGAAATGAGAGGCAGCACAAGAACTGCATAGGGGAGATTTTGTAATCAAAGGAAGCACAAACTATTTCCACTTGGGAGAGGCAACCAAAATAAACTTGTCAGATATACAAGAGTTTTCAGAAACTTTCGAAAAATCCATCACAAATGGTGCATTGAGGGATTGAGCTTCTCGTGGAGATGGTTTATGGCTGCAAGACTGACCATATCTGATTTGAAAATGGTCTTCGCCTCAGGTTATTTCTGAACCTGCATAGTTTTACATCCTGGAATGTTGGTTTAATTTGATATTCAGTCGTAATCCATGATATCAAAGTTACAGATATGATTAATATATATATATATAAATATATATATTTGTAAACATATAAAAAGGTTTTTATATATATTTGTTTATAGAAATATAGATATCATATATATATATATATATATATATATATATATATATATATATATAATATATTGATATATAATATATATATCATCTTCTTCTTCTTCTATTATATATATGATAATATATATATTATATTATATATATATATACATATATATATCGGAAGGTCCATATATATAGTTTATATAATATGATAATATATAGATATATATATATAATAATATATTTATATATATATATATATCGAATTCTCATGTTTCTGATGCATGATTACATGATATAATTATAATATATATAAATATATGTATATAAAAGGAAAAATAGAATATATATATATATAAAAATAGAATATATATTATATATATATATATATATATAATATATATTATTATTATATATATATATATATATTATTATTATATATATATTATTATTATTTATATCATAATCATATATATATATATGATATATATATATATATATATAGCAAATATATTTTACCTTTTGAAATTCATTTCAATATATAGAATATATATAGGCTCTGTTTATGTGTTATAGCCAAATATATAAATTTTTATAATTATATATATATATATATATATGATTATAATATATATATTAATATATATAATTACACACATAAGGTTAATATATATATATATACTATATATATAAATAGTTTGGAGCAGACATAATATTATATATATATAAATGTGTGTATTACACAAATTCTTGTCTGTTTCAACATGCGTAATCAGTCTTTGCTGAAATGCCTTAGATTTCAGTCAGATAGTGACCATAAAAATGCACTTGGGCCTCATTTGATCCCCAGGAGCTAGTACTAAACACGGTGAAACCGTGGGTCACCTACACAAACAAACGTGTTGATGCATTTGTTTTGGGGGTCAAGCTTTTTTTCATGTGTTTAGTACTATTTCTGGGATTTGTCCCTAAATGGTCGATTTTCGCTTATCTGACTGAAATTTCAGGCATTTTACATCCTGTGATTTATTGAGTTACATGTTAATTATATATATATATATATACATATGTATATTTATAATGTGAAAATCATCATGAATATGAATTTCATTTTTTTAGCTAAGCATTCTTTGAGATATTCTGGGTAAGTGGTAAATGTGAAACAGTGCCTACATATTCACAAGTTAGTGCTGACAAGGCCCGTCGCCAGTCTCGCTTCCCATGAAGACAAAGGGCATCATTCTTGAGTGATGTTCTGGCCATGTCAGAATGGTCCGATAGCTGGAAGCCGTCAAGTTCGGTAAAGTGTTCATTATATTATTTTTTGCTCTCAAGCGCGTGTCATTGGAAGTGTGAATTTTCCATTTTGAGTAGAGGCTAGACATTCGGGTCTTGATTTCTTAATCAAAAGATCTGCTTTGCTGGAAGACTGTTTGTACTGCCTGTGAGGTGAGCTGAGACTTTGTTTTCTCAAAACCTGAATGGGCTTTAATAACTTTTTTAACAT